>NC_140378.1:20130000-20132500 GCF_054491055.1 Hypomesus nipponensis
GGCTGTTCCTCTACTTGGACAGGTTGTTCCTCTCCTCCTGACAGGCTGTTCCTCTCCTCTGGCAGGCTGTTCCTCTCCTCTGGCAGGCTGTTCCTCTCCTCTGGCAGGCTGTTCCTCTACTTGGAAAGGCTGTTCCTCTCCTCTGGCAGGCTGTTCCTCTCCTCCTGGCAGGCTGTTCCTCTCCTCCTGGCACGCTGTTCCTCTCTTCCTGGCAGGCTGTTCCTCTCCTTTGACAGGCTGTTCCTCTCCTCTGACAGGCTGTTCCTCTCCTCTGGCAGGCTGTTCCTCTCCTCTGACAGGCTGTTCCTCTCCTCTGGCAGGCTGTTCCTCTTCTTGGACAGGCTGTTCCTCTCTTCCTGGCAGGCTGTTCCTCTCCTTGGACAGGCTGTTCCTCTCCTCCTGGCAGGCTGTTCCTCTCCTTTGACAGGCTGTTCCTCTCCTCTGACAGGCTGTTCCTCTCCTCTGGCAGGCTGTTCCTCTCCTCTGACAGGCTGTTCCTCTCCTCTGGCAGGCTGTTCCTCTCCTCTGGCAGGCTGTTCCTCTCCTCTGGCAGGCTGTTCCTCTTCTTGGACAGGCTGTTCCTCTCTTCCTGGCAGGCTGTTCCTCTCCTTGGACAGGCTGTTCCTCTCCTCCTGGCAGGCTGTTCCTCTCCTTTGACAGGCTGTTCCTCTCCTCTGACAGGCTGTTCCTCTCCTCTGGCAGGCTGTTCCTCTCCTCTGACAGGCTGTTCCTCTCCTCTGGCAGGCTGTTCCTCTCCTCTGGCAGGCTGTTCCTCTTCTTGGACAGGCTGTTCCTCTCTTCCTGGCAGGCTGTTCCTCTCCTTGGACAGGCTGTTCCTCTCCTCCTGGCAGGCTGTTCCTCTCCTTTGACAGGCTGTTCCTCTCCTCTGACAGGCTGTTCCTCTCCTCTGGCAGGCTGTTCCTCTCCTTTGACAGGCTGTTCCTCTCCTCCTGACAGGCTGTTGCTCTCCTCCTGGCAAGTTGTTTCATTCTTGCTGGCTGTTTCTCTCCTGGCTGGTTGTTGGAGCTTTCTGCTCCTGATACAGGGCTTCCTGCTATTGTCCTCACCAGCCTCTGGCCTGGTCTCGACTGGTCCCTCCCACACACACACACACACACACACACGCACACGCACACGCACACGCACACGCACACGCACACGCACACACACACACACACAAACATTCGCACATACACTCACATGGATGCACACACACAGACACAAACTTAATCTTTAAAATCCTATCTCTCTTACTCACCAGTGAGGTTGCCCCAGTGATAGAAGGGAGCAACTGCACTTGCGCGCCCGTGTGTGTGTGTGTGTGTGTGTGTGGGAGTGAGAACGAGTTGGCCAGTCAGCTCAGAAGGGTTAATCTCTCCTCCCTCCCTCGTTCCTCCTCGCCTGTTACTGCAGACCCTCACTTTCTCCCAGCGTAGCAAGGGAGAGGGAGAGCAAGTGAACCCTGGGCTGGATCTCTGTGTTGCATCTGTGGACTATGCAAGACTGATCCAGGGACTATACTATCTCTGGAGAACCACCCCAACACTACCTGGTAAGATAAACTACAGAAATACAGCAGTTACTGCTGACTGCTAGGGACTTACTAGTTGCCTGGACTTTGCGTTATGTGTGTGTGTGTGTGTGTGTGTAAGCTGGCTCTGTTTTTTGGGAGGGGAGGGGGTTACGTGTGAGAGCTATTATGAAGCCCTGAAATGCAACTAGTTGTTCCGAGCAAGAATCCTTTCTTTTTTTCTTTTTTTCTTTCTCTCGTTTTGTTGTTTTCCCCATTTCTTCGGTTTCCCTCTCTCTCTCTCTCCCTCTCTCTCTCTCTCTCTCTCTCTCTCTCTCTCTCTCTCTCTCTCTCTCTCTCTCTCTCTCTCTCTCTCTCTCTCTCTCTCTCTCTCTCTCTCTCTCTCTCTCTCTCTCTCTCTCTCTCTCTCTCTCTCTCTCTCTTTCTCTCCCTCCTGTTGTAGCCTCCCTGAGTCTGCTCCGAACTGTCTCCCACGCTCTCTCAAACAGAGGAAGGAACTCCACGATAAGAGATTGAGTGGAGGAGGAGAGGAGGAGGAGAGGAGGAGGAGGAGGGAGCTAGGAGTGGATAAGGAGGAGGAGGACAAGAGGAGAAGAGGGTAGGAGGGTAGAAGAGGAGGAGAGAGGAGGAGGAGAGAGGAGGAGGAGAGAGGAGGAGGAGAGAGGAGGAGGGTAGAAGAGGAGGAGAGAGGAGGAGGAGAGAGGAGGAGGAGAGAGGAGGAGGAGAGAGGAGGAGGAGAGAGGAGGAGGGTAGAAGAGGAGGAGAGAGGAGGAGGAGAGAGGAGGAGGAGAGCCTGTGGAATAGGTGTCTGTGGTTTCTAATGTGTGGAACACACGTGTGTATTTTTGTCTTGTTTAGTTGTGTTTGGAGGAAGGTTGTCTGCTCTACGACGGGGGGGGGGGGGTTGTCTGCTCTACGACAGGGGGGGGGGGGGTTGTCTGCTCTACGACAGTGGGGGGGGGGGGGTTG
>NC_140378.1:20137500-20230000 GCF_054491055.1 Hypomesus nipponensis
TACAGAGGCCCAGGATGCAGGAGATTTAAGCCAGGAGAGACAAATACTGAGCCATACTCCTCCTCCTCCTCCTCCTCCTCCTCCTCTTCCTCCTCCTCCTCCTCCTCCTCCTCCTCCTCCTCCTCCTCCTCCTCCTTCTCCTTCTCCTTCTCCTTATTTTAATCAACAGTCAGACATCTGTGAGGGAACTGTATTCTCCAGGTTTGCAGCAGACTCACTGCTGTGTGTGTGTATGTGTGTGTATGGTGTGTGTGTGTGTTGGCTTGACTCTGGAGTGACTCAGTCCTGCACTTGGACAACCACACCCTCGCTGCTTCTCCTCGCGCACACACACACACCATACACACACACACGCACACACACCATACACACCATACACACCAAAATAATCTCACACAAAACCCTGCTCGCACACACACACACCCTTCTTTCTAATGCTCATCCTGTCTCTCCCTCTATGTGTGTGTTCTCTGTGCCTGTCTTGTGAGCAGTGTATGACTGTTCAGCTCTCTACATCCCTGTGCTCCCTGCATTCTCCACATTCCTGCAGGCTTCTTAGGGGAGGGACTCCACTCGCACCAAGACCCTGCCCTGCTCACAGTCACAGCCCACTGCCTCCTCTCTCTGGCTCACTCTCTCTACCCTCATCTCTCTAGTCTCACTCTCTCTGCCCTCCTCTATCTGTCTCACTCTCTCTGTCTCACTCGCTCTACCCTCATCTATCTGTCTCACTCTCTCTGTCTCACTCTATCTACCCTCCTCTCTCTCTCACTCTCTCTACCCTCCTCTCTCTGACTCACTATCTCTGTCTCACTCTTTCTACCCTCATCTATATGTCTCACTCTCTATGTATCACTCTCTCTCTACCCTCCTCTCGCTGGCTCACTCTCTCTGCCTCACTCACTCTACCCTCTTCTCGCTGGCTCACTCTCTCTGCCTCACTCACTCTATCCTCATCTCTCTGTCTCACTCTCTATGTCTCACTCACTCTACCCTCATCTCTCTGTCTCACTCTCTATGTCTCACTCACTCTACCCTCCTCTCTCTGTCTCACTCTCTCTACTGTGACTATCAAAGCATTTATGATGACCCACCACAGAGACCAAGACAAATTTCCCTGAGCGGGACAATAAAGTTCATCGTATCGTATCGTATTGTCTCACTCTCTCTGCCCTCCTCTCTCTGTCTCACTCTCTCTACCCTCATCTCTCTGTCTCACTCTCTTTACCCTCCTCTCTCTGTCTCACTCTCTCTACCCTCCTCTCTCTGTCTCACTCTCTCTACCCTCCTCTCTCTGTCACTTTCTATGTCTCATTCTCTCTACCCTCCCCTCTCCGTCTCACTCTCTTTACCCTCCTCTCTCTGTCTCACTCTCTTTACCCTCCTCTCTCTGTCTCACTCTCTTTACCCTCCTCTCTCTGTCTCACTCTCTTTACCCTCCCCTCTCTGTCTCACTCTCTTTACCCTCCTCTCTCTGTCTCACTCTCTTTACCCTCCTCTCTCTGTCTCTATCTCTATCCTCCTCTCTTTGTAGCTCTCATCCCTCCTTTCTGTCTTTCTGTTTATTCTCCTCTCTGTATCTCTCTAACCTTTCTCTCTCTCTTTCTAGCTTTCTCTCTCTACCCTTTTTCCTCTGTCTCCCCTTGTGTCTCCCCCTCTCCTCTTCCTTCTCTCCCTCTTCCTCCTCCTCTCTCTCTCTCTGTATACAGTATCTCTCTCTCTACCCATCTCTCTGTATATAGTATCTCTTTCTCTACCCATCTCTCTGTATACAGTATCTCTCTTCCTCTCTACCCATCTCTCTGTAAACAGTATCTTTCTCTCTACCCATCTCTCTGTATACAGTATCTCTCTCTCTACCCATCTCTCTGTATACAGTATCTCTCTCTCTACCCATCTCTCTGTATACAGTATCTCTCTCTACCAATCTCTCTGTATACAGTATCTCTCTCTCTCTCTCTACCCATCTCTCTGTATACAGTATCTCTCTCTCTCTCTACCCATCTCTCTGTATACAGTATCTTTCTCTCTCTCTACCCATCTCTCTGTATACAGTATCTCTCTCTCTCTACCCATCTCTCTGTATACAGTATCTCTCTCTCTCTACCCATCTCTCTGTATACAGTATCTCTCTCTCTCTACCCATCTCTCTGTATACAGTATCTTTCTCTCTCTCTACCCATCTCTCTGTATACAGTATCTCTCTCTCTCTCTCTACCCATCTCTCTGTATACAGTATCTCTCTCTCTCTCTACCCATCTCTCTGTATACAGTATCTCTCTCTACCCATCTCTCTGTATACAGTATCTCTCTCTACCCATCTCTCTGTATACAGTATCTCTCTCTCTCTCTACCCATCTCTCTGTATACAGTATCTCTCTCTACCCATCTCTCTGTATACAGTATCTCTCTCTACCCATCTCTCTGTATACAGTATCTCTCTCTACCCATCTCTCTGTATACAGTATCTCTCTCTCTCTCTACCCATCTCTCTGTATACAGTATCTCTCTCTACCCATCTCTCTGTATACAGTATCTCTCTCTCTCTCTACCCATCTCTCTGTATACAGTATCTTTCTCTACCCATCTCTCTGTATACAGTATCTCTCTCTCTCTCTACCCATCTCTCTGTATACAGTATCTCTCTCTACCCATCTCTCTGTATACAGTATCTCTCTCTCTCTCTACCCATCTCTCTGTATACAGTATCTCTCTCTACCCATCTCTCTGTATACAGTATCTCTCTCTCTCTCTACCCATCTCTCTGTATACAGTATCTCTCTCTCTCTACCCATCTCTCTGTATACAGTATCTCTCTTCCCTGGATCCCTACATGTCTCCCTAGACACAGCACCGCACAAAGTATTTATGTGTGTGTATCAGGATGTTTGTACTGTGTTTGAACTTGTCTGAGTGTGCTGTGTTTACGTGTTTGTGATCATGTGTGTGTGTGTGTGTGTTCATGTGTGTGTGTTGGTGTGTGTGTGTTGGTGTGTGTGTGTTCATGTGAATGTGTGTGTGTGTTCATGTGTGTGTGTGTGTGTTCATGTGTGTGTGTGTTGATGTGTGTGTGTGCCTCCCTGTAGGGTTCTTCTCTATCACACTCTGTGGCCTCGTTATTTTGGGCTCACACCGGACGTGAATCAGACTAGGGGGTTGTGTCATACACAGCATCAACCACACACACACGTGCACACACACACACACATGCAGGAAGGTTTCTGGTAAGTGTGGACCATTCTCCCTGGTCCAACTCATACAGGGGTAAGTGAGACTGTTGTTTTAGGTTTCACTATGTGTGTGTGTGTGCGTTCGTGTGTGGAAACTGGATCACAGATGTTGGATGGAAACGAGAGCAGGACTTGAGAGAAGAAAAACAGTTCACAAAATAAAGACCCCACCTGATGTCACTTCCTGTTCTCGAAACACAGATTTCTGCAAGTTCTAATCGACTTCCTGTCCATATCCACCTTGGAGTTCAGCGATTTTTGAGTTCAGTTTGTTTCAGTAACAGCTACTTCCAAGAACTGTTTTAACAAGTTTATATTCAACTCAAAACACAGCTCTCTGCATGTGACCATTACTACACAGTGAGAATCCTGAAATATGACACAAACACACTCACATTTTACAAACACAGGCACACTAACACACACACACACACATTAACAGTTCACAGAAATCACACAAGAAGTTCAGAGATCACACGCAGGCACACGCAAAAAGTCTTCCAGGAATCAGGCCCACTTTTTCGACTGGACACACACCATCTACTCTGAGCAGGTCACACATCATTGGTTAATCAATGAGGTTGTCTTCCAGGTACTGTTATCTCATTGGTTCAACATGGAGCAGGTATCCTCCAGTCATGGTCTAGAGCTGCTCTCTCTACAACTTTACCACAAATAAAAAGGATTTCTAATGATTGACTAGGAATACCCAGAAGTGAGGCAGCAGCATTCATGAGACAGGGTCTTGGAACTTTCCTGGCCTCAACATTGACTAGGCTACCAGGAATACATTAACTATTAAAGATTGCACGTTTAATTCCTAAGCACCATCCCCTATTCTCTATTTGTCTGTGTGATTATACAAATGAAACCCCTCACAAAAGGATGAATTGATGCTGTAGGCCTGGGCAATGATGCAAGGTTGTCTTGACAGTTTCATTGTTTCTTAAGTTATACTGTATATCAACACTCCAAGCTACTTTTCTTTGGGGACGATGTTGGTCAACTAAATAAGGTAATTCGACTGTACAGACGGCTATTGTGTTGTGCGTCGTCTTGCCGTAAACACAGTTGGTTGCTATGTCGACAGGTGGAGCTGCCGTACACGGCCCGTTGACATGCAGGAGTGTGCAGAAAGTTTGGAGACTGAAGGGTATTGACTAGCGCTGTGATTGGCCACAGCGCTCACCAATAGCGCGCTCACATGCGGAAACAATGCTAAGAGAGCTCGTGTGTGATGTCAACGCTATTTTTGGTGGTACCCGCCTAGAATGCTATTTCTGTCTTCCAGGGGGGCCGGACTTAGCAAGTTGCTTGCGATAACTCTGTTCTCTCTTTCTTTGCAATTCTTCTGGCAAATCTCATCATGACTTCTTGTTTCGCCTGACAGCAGTTTTTTTTAACAGAGCAAAACACAGCAGGGCAAGAGAAACGGACTATAAATTGTTTGTTTTGTTTTGACGTAGGATATTTGAATTTACATCCTCATGCATTGTCGTCGCATTCTGAACAAGGTATGAAGTGCTGCATTCACTGAGTTGATACAACCTTTTTCCCCCCGCACTGCAAAGGCACGTAACCCGATCTGTCCGCAGGTAAAGCAGTATTCACCTTGTGATTAGAATCATTTGCAGCGCGTGACCCGCACGGTATCCGTCTCACGTTCTAGAACCGGCCTTGTTCTTATTCCAGGTAGGCTACGTCGGATCAGATGGGTCTACTAGGCAGTTTTATAGGAGCCCACAAACTAGTGCTTACGGGCCAAGACTTGTAAACGCTGGCATATTATTGGCCTCGCTACTAGTTTCCATGGAATCCCTGTCGAAGCAGATGGTCATTCTCTAAAGCTACAGGTTTGAGGATCGCCTCTCGGAGGGACGGAGGGAGAGAAATGAGAATGAATTCTTTGCTGCTTCTAGGCAGAGGCTAGTGCGTGAAACAGGCCTAAATAGGAGACAAAAAACTTGTCTTATGTATTTTTTTACTTTTAAAAGCTGCGTAGTTTCTTAACCGTAAGGAAGTGTAATTTGAAAGTGAACTTCTAACCTACTGACCTTAGGATAGAATCAAGTCAGTGCCGTAATGTACACCGTAAATACGTAGAAACATTACCAAACTCATTTAATTTGATTTGTTAGATTCAACTTATAAACCGCGTATGCTGTCATATTGACAAACGTTGTCCTTTCTCTGCAGATGGAATCACGGAGTCGGGGCCATCCTTAGAGGCAAACCGACGGAACTACATATTTCTGAGTGGCAGGTAAGTCATGATAACAGCGGCCTGACACACCGCTCAGGTGTCATCTGATCCCGGAGAATGGAGTGTGTTCACAACACGTCTTGGCAACATACCTTCTCAAAACAGACGAGGGTTATGCAAAACTGTAACCAACCCAACGTTTCAATAGAGCTCTTATAGCCAAGTTCCAGAACAGAAAGAGTTGTTCAGAGTTCGGGACAGAGTCCCAACGAGCCAAAAAACTTATAGGATATATTAGTTCTATAAAGATTTTTATTTAAACAAAGTGTTCTAAGCAGAACCTTTTTTCTGTATATATCCTGCTATGTCAACCATGCACATGTTCTACTCAGAAAAACATGAAACAAATGTGTTCAGGAGACAGGAATTGTTATATCTATTTTGATTTGCGCTGTGCCAAACATATTTGCGTGAGAGAGAGAGAGACGCAGAACTGGTCTTGGCCGTTCCACTGTATCTCAGAGGAAGTCTGTTTCCAACTGTGTCTAAATATAGTTGTTGGTCTGAAAGTGTGACCCAGTGATTCTGTAATTAATGTCACAGTTTCTGGTCTGTTGATAGCTAATGGTTCAGTTAGCCTCTAGGTTTCCTTCTGTTTGCAATAATGTCACATTAACCTCCTCAACAAGCCTCCATATAGAACTAGTTTCAGGTCTGTGAAGTTTGAAGATATCGATGCTGGCCTAACACACACACACCACACACACACACACACACACACACACACACACACACACACACACACACACACACACACACACACACACACACACACACACACACACACTCACTCACTCACTCACTCACTCACTCACTCACTCACACAGACATGCATATACAAGTACAGGCACTATAATTCACTCATGACATGCTTTAACGCAACACTACAGCATTAATATATAACACAACAACAATATGACTACTGTTTTAAACAGTTCATCTCTGCAGAGTTATTACCTTCCATTCAGATGGCAGCAAACAGAATAACAGTCTTCTGGATGCTTCATGTAGTACGCAGAACAGGAACAGACCAGTTTCTGTTTTAGACCCTCATTCACAATGTCTCTCTCTCTCTCATACACACACACACACTCTCTCTCACACACACTCTCACTCTCTCTCACACACACACACACTCTCACAGATATATATTATTGTGAGATGTTATTGAGAGTGTGTGTGTCAGAGTGTGTGCATGTCAGAAAGTGTGTGAGAGAGAGAGAGAGAGAGAGAGAGAGAGAGAGAGAGAGAGAGAGAGAGAGAGAGAGAGAGAGAGAGAGAGAGAGAGAGAGAGAGAGAGAGAGAGAGAGAGAGAGAGAGAGAGAGAGAGAGAGAGAGAGAGAGAGAGAGAGAGAGAGAGAGAGAGAGAGAGAGAGAGAGAGAGAGAGAGAGAGAGAGAGAGAGAGAGAGAATGTGTGTGTGTGTGTGTACTGGGTACATTGATAGCTTAGCCTGTCGTGGTACTCTCCATCTCTCCCTCCCTCTTTCTCTCCATCTCTCCCTTCTTTCATCCATCGTTCCCCTCCATCTCTTCATCCCTTTATCTCTCCTTCTCTCCTCTCTCCGTCAGTCTGCATGGAAAAACACAGTGAGGTCATGGTCGAGGCTGTAGTGTCCTGTTACGTGTGTGTGTGTGTGTGTACGTCCAGTTAACTGACACTGCCCTGCTCCTTTGTGCCACTAATAGCTGTATTCATTAAATTGCTGCCCTCTCCCCTCACACACACACACACACTCTCACGCCCACGCTATCACCTAAACACACTTGAACATGCACACACACTACAACATACACACAGACACATGCATGTGAAAGAAGCAGGGATAATGGCAGACAGGCAGACACAGACAGACAGACAGACAGACAGACATGCAGGCAGACAGACAGGCTGAGATAAAGACAGACAGGCAAGCAGACAGACAGACATGCAGACAGGCTGAGATAAAGGCAGGCAGGACAACAATAGTCAGGCTGCTCACTGCTGGAGTGATCACGTTTCCTTTCGCTGGCTTTAACCTGGACGAGAGAGAGAGAGAGAGAGAGAGAGAGAGAGAGAGAGAGAGAGAGAGAGAGAGAGAGAGAGAGAGAGAGAGAGAGAGGGAGAGAGGGAGAGAGGGAGAGAGGGAGAGAGGGAGAGGGAGAGAGGGAGAGAGGGAGAGAGGGAGAGAGGGAGAGAGGGAGAGAGGGAGAGAGGGAGGGAGACAGGGAGAGGGAGAGGGAGAGGGAGAGGGAGAGGGAGAGGGAGAGAGGGAGGGAGGGGGAGAGAGAGAGGGAGGGAGGGAGGGGGAGGGGGGGAGAGAGAGGGAGGGAGGGGGAGGGGGAGGGAGAGAGGGGGAGAGAGGGGGGAGAGAGGGGGAGAGAGGGGGAGACCGAAGAAATGAGGAAAACAGAGAGAGATCAGAGATCAGGTTAACTCTGTCAGCTCTAGTGTAACTGTCTGTTTTAAGATATGTTATGACTGCTTGTGGATCCAAGCTCACATGAGTATGTGTTAGTCAAAGTCTGAACCCACACCATCGGAGTGTGTGCTCCAGGGCAAGTGTCAGTTGGTGTTAACGTGTGTGTGTTTGTAAGAGTTAGTAAGAGTGTGGTTGTACCCTTACCAGGAATGTCCCTTTCCTTTGTTCATTCAGTCAGAAAAGTGTCTTTGCATATTCATGAGCTGAGTTACTGCTAACTGTGCTCAGAGCTGCTGTTAAAGTTTAAGAGAGGGAGAGAGAGGGAGAGAGAGGGAGAGACTGAGTGAGAGACTGAGTGAGAGACTGAGTGAGAGACTGAGTGAGAGACTGAGTGAGAGACTGAGTGAGAGACTGAGTTGGAGATACAGAAAGCTGTCATTATCCACATTCCTGTGTGGTGAACTTTCGCACTGTATTCTCCTGCTGGCTGACTCTCGCCTCTTCTCTCTCCTTGTCTCTCCTCCTCTCCTTTCCTCTCCCTGTCTCTCCTCTCTCCCTGTCTCTCCCTTCCTCTCCCTTCCTCTCCCTTCCTCTCCCTGTCTCTCCTCTCTTAAGTTAAAGTAAGCTCTGTTGATATGCTCACACACACAAACTGTACACAAACAACTGTCAGTCATAAGAGATCATTATTTTCTTTTATAAGACATTGCATATAGTGAAACAGACTATACCCACAACCCTGTACACAAGACACACGCTCGCTCGCTCACTCTCACACACACACAAACACGCTCTCACACACACATACTCACTCCCACTCTCAGCTTGTGTGTGTGTGTGTGAGAGAGAGAAAGAGAGAGAGTCTGTACAATAAGACTGTGGTTTTGTAAATGTGCTGATGTGTTGATTGACGTCTGTGAGGTGAAGGCCTTTGACATTTGCCGAACTGTTTGTGTGTGTGTGTACACGTATGTGCACGTGTTTGTCTGTGTGAATTTCAACACAGAGAGATGTTTGGAATATTTATGTAGTTAGTTTGCCTAAGGGGAGAAGGTTGGGAGCTTTTCTTGCCAATATTATCTTAGCCTAGCCTAGCTTAGCATAACCAAGCTTTTCTTAAGTTAGCCTAGCCTAGCTTAGCATAACCAAGCTTTTCTTAAGTTAGCCTAGCCTAGCTTAGCATAACCAAGCTTTTCTTAAGTTAGCCTAGCCAATCTTAGCCAAACCTAGCTTAGGCCTTGTGCTTTTATTGCTATTTAAGTTTTCATCTATTCACGCCTTTATTGATTTACACAAACATTTTAAAAGCATACTGAACACATGCCACATGCATCATCCACATAGACACACACACACACACACACACACACACACACACACACACTGTCAGCCTTTAAGCAGTGTGGTCCTGTGGGGGGTAAGAGCAGAGCGAGAGGTCCGTTCTTTTTCCAACCAATCTCTTTGCAGAACAACACTCCTCCAGGGTTGCCTCCCTGCCCCCTTGTTCCTCCCTCCCTCCCCTGGTCACCTGACAGGCTGGCTCTCTACATGCCCTCCCCTGGTCACCTGACAGGCTGGCTCTCTACATGCCCTCCCCTGGTCACCTGACAGGCTGGCTCTCTACCTGCCCTCCCCTGGTCACCTGACAGGCTGGCTCTCTACATGCCCTCCCCTGGTCACCTGACAGGATGGCTCTCTACCTGCCCTCCCCTGGTCACCTGACAGGATGGCTTCCCACCTGCCCTCCCCTGGTCACCTGACAGGCTGGCTCTCTACATGCCCTCCCCTGGTCACCTGACAGGCTGGCTCTCTACCTGCCCTCCCCTGGTCACCTGAGAGGCTGGCTCTCTACATGCCCTCCCCTGGTCACCTGACAGGCTGGCTCTCTACATGCCCTCCCCTGGTCACCTGACAGGATGGCTCTCTACATGCCCTCCCCTGGTCACCTGACAGGATGGCTCTCTACATGCCCTCCCCTGGTCACCTGACAGGCTGGCTCTCTACATGCCCTCCCCTGGTCACCTGACAGGATGGGTCTCTACCTGCCCTCCCCTGGTCACCTGACAGGCTGGCTCTCTACATGCCCTCCCCTGGTCACCTGACAGGATGGCTCTCTACCTGCCCTCCCCTGGTCACCTGACAGGATGGCTTCCCACCTGCCCTCCCCTGGTCACCTGACAGGCTGGCTCTCTACCTGCCCTCCCCTGGTCACCTGACAGGCTGGCTCTCTACCTGCCCTCCCCTGGTCACCTGACAGGCTGGCTCTCTACCTGCCCTCCCCTGGTCACCTGACAGGCTGGCTCTCTACCTGCCCTCCCCTGGTCACCTGACAGGATGGCTTCCCACCTGCCCTCCCCTGGTCACCTGACAGGCTGGCTCTCTACATGCCCTCCCCTGGTCACCTGACAGGCTGGCTCTCTACATGCCCTCCCCTGGTCACCTGACAGGCTGGCTCTCCCTGAGGGGCTGCAGGTGTGACCAGTACCATGTGCCAAGTGGCCGGATTGGCTGGACTGTTTCCCCTGGTTTGCTGCAACACACACACACACACACACAGACACAGACAGACTAGCCTGAACAGCTGTTTGGATTCTGATTGACAGCTGGGGTTTCCTCCCCAAACATCTGAGAATGGGAAAGAGAAAAAGCGTGATGGCTTCATCGGGCCGTGACCTTCAGCTCTCACTGGAGCGCTTCGCAACCAAATGTGAAGCGGCTGGGATGCGAATCAGCACCTCCAAATCTGAGGCTATGGTTATCGACCGGAAAAGGGTGGAGTGCCTTTTCCGGGTCGGGGAGGAGATCCTGAACCAAGCGGAGGAGTTCAAGTATCTCGGGGTCTTGTTCATGAGTGAGGGAAGAATGGAGCGCGAGATCGACAGGCGGATCGGTGCGGCGTCCGCAGTGATGCGGGCTCTGCATCGGTCCGTCATGGTAAAGAAGGAGCTGAGTCGAAAGGCGAAGCTCTATATTTACCAGTCGATCTACGTTCCTACCCTCACCTATGGTCACAAACTATGGGTAGTGACCGAAAGAATGAGATCGCGAATACAAGCGGCCGAAATTAGCTTTCTCCGCAGGGTGTCCGGGCTCTCCCTTAGAGATAGGGTGAGAAGCTCGGTCATCCGGGATGGGCTCAGAGTAGAACCGCTGCTCCTCCGCGTCGAGAGGAGCCAGCTGAGGTGGACGCCTCCCTGGTGAGGTGTTCCGGGCACGTCCCACTGGGAAGAGGCCCCGGGGAAGACCCAGGACACGCTGGAGGGACTATGTCTCTCGGCTGGCCTGGGAACGCCTCGGGGTCCCCCAGGAAGAGCTGGTGGAAGTGGCCGGGAGAGGGAAGTCTGGGCCTCCCTGGTTAAGTCGCTGCCCCCGTGACCCGACCCCCGGACAAGCGGCAGATGATGGATGAGAGAGAGAGAGAGAGAGAGAGAGAGAGAGAGAGAGAGAGAGAGAGAGAGAGAGAGAGAGAGAGAGAGAGAGAGAGAGAGAGAGAGAGAGAGAGAGAGAGAGAGAGAGAGAGAGAGAGAGAGAGAGAGAGAGAGAGAGAGAGAGAGAGAGAGAGAGAGAGAGAGAGAGAGAGAGAGAGAGAGAGAGAGAGAGAGAGAGAGAGAGAGAGAGAGAGAGAGAGAGAGAGAGAGAGAGAGAGAGAGAGAGAGAGAGAGAGAGAGAGAGAGAGAGAGAGAGAGAGAGAGAGAGAGAGAGAGAGAGAGAGAGAGAGAGAGAGAGAGAGAGAGAGAGATGGTATGATGGTGATGGTTAAGACTCTATAAGAGATCCTATGTTGCTCAACACTGATGTAGCAAGACATCCAGAAGACATGTGTCATGTGGAGAACACACACACACACATGCCGCCCAGCAGTGGTTTACAGTGGAGGAGGAAACAGGAGTCTAAACTTTGCAAACAGGAAGTGCCTCTTTCTCTCTCATTGTTGTGTTTTTTATAGACATGGCTTCCTGTCGCCGTTACTATGGTTACGCCAGTCTCTCTTCCTCTCTGCACGCGAGTGTGTGTGTATCCTAGACACATGCTCTGTCCATCCACGGGAGGGAGGGAGGGAGGGAGGGAGGGAGGGAGGGAGGGAGGGAGGGAGGGAGGGAGGGAGGGAGGGAGGGAGGGAGGGAGGGAGGGAGGGAGGGAGGGAGGGAGGGGAAGAGAGAGACAGAAGGAGAGATAGAGATATAATTGTTTTTCTCAGGACAGAAGTTTCAGGGCGCTAGCTCTCTGTTCTGTAGCGAGGTAACTTATAGCTAACACAAGGAACTAGTCTAGTGTGTGTTGGTTAATTCTAGCTAACACAGGACACTACCCTAGTGCTGTTGTTGTTCGGACCTGGGACTGTGTGTATATGTGTATATCTGTGTGTGTACTATATATCTGTGTCTGTATACAGGTGTATGTGTGTTTGTATATACATGTTTGTGTATATTCCGTCTGTCTTTGTGTATGTGTGTGTTTCTTTGTAGGCCAGGTGACCTCATACTATATCAGTTAGCTGAGACGGAAACTCAGGTCAGAGGAAACACTAGCCTGGTCACTGTATCACACAGACACACACACATGCACTAGGCTAGTCACTGTATTATACACCTGTAGGCGTGGACACATACACACACACTCACACATAGATATACATACACACACACACACACACACACACACTGTAGCAACCCAGGAGATTTGAAGGCCCGATACACCATAAAATAGGACTCAGACACGGGGTTTGACATGAATGGGTTTTTACTAAAGGGTTTCAGGGTAAGGGTAGTGGGACAAACTTTAAATTAGGGGTCTTCCCATCCGGGGTTTGTGGTCCTTCACGGAGTGCGGTTCTGGGGGGGGCAAAGCAGAGGGAAAGGTTAACAGCAATGCTCCTCCAGGGTTGTCTCTCTGGTCCTCTCCCTGCCCTGCGGCCTTGGGCTGGCTCCCTTTAAGCCCTCGCCTGATTGCCTGATGGGCTCCAGGTGTGACCAGTGCCATGTGCCCAGTGGCTGCAGCACCTCGACAGGCAGGTAGACTCCCTCTATCACCTCCCCCAATCGAAGATGATGGACCCGCCTTTGGGCCCGGATTGGCTGGTCTGACTCCCCTGGTTTGCTACAACACACACACTAACGCAGATATACCGACTCACACATACACACATACACACACAGATACAGAGTAGACACACACACAGGTAGTACACACCCAGTGAGCTGGTGGTGGAAACACAGCTTCCAGGAGATAGAGCAGTTACTCCCACTGGAACAACGGAGCAGATCTGATATTGTGTGTGTGTGTGTGTGTGTGTGTGTGCTGCATGTACACAGGGGTCAGGAGTGAGTGTGGGAGACGGACATTCCAGCTGTAATTCCATACATGCCTCCTCCATCTCCTCTCCTTTTCCCTCTTCTCCTCTCCTCTCCTCCCCTTCCTTTCTAAGGTTCTACAAAGTGCTTCATTTGTTTGTATTTGAGTGTTTGTGTGTGTTGGTGCTGTGGGATGTTTAAAAAGCCCTGTTACTGTAGCAAACAGAAAACAATAGACATATCCGGCCTAAACACACACACACCTCCACACACACACACACCTCCACACACACACACACACACACACACTGACGCAGCTGAGAAAAACCTGCAGGAAATCCTTCCCTGTAGAGTCATTTCAACAGTGATTGACCCTGTGCATGCACACACACACACACCACACACCACACAAAGCAACAGGTGGGCGTGCAGGAACACAGAAGAAAGAAGGTGTCATGTTACATTTGTACCAGGCACTGGTGAAACAGTCCCACACACACACACACACACACAGATCATAATAACGTTGCCTCCCCTATGGCTTGTCGGCTTGAACTGTTTGTGTGCTTAGGTGTGTGTGTGTTGGAGAATGTGTGTGTGTGTGGAGGGGGGCGTCTGGTCATCCTGTAGACTCTCCCAGGGGTGTCCGGTTACCCCCCCATCTCTCCATCCCTCCGTTCTTCTCTTTATCCCTCTACCTCTCCACCCCTCGCTCCTTCCCTTCCTACCTCCCTCCCTCCCTCTCCACACCTCCCTCCGTCCCTCCCTCCTCTCCGTCCCTCCCTCCCTCCCTCTCAGCCCTGCTTCAGCTGACAGCCTGCTGAGAGGAGACCTGCTGGTGCAGGCTAGAGAGAGAGAGTGCTTGGCTGTTGATAGTGTAAAAACTGTGTGTTTGACTGGGCTAAAGTCTAACAAGCTGTTATTGACTTCACACTTAACACTCCTCCCTTTCCCTCCCTGTCATACACACACACACACACACACTGTTTCTGCCCACATTCCAGAAGTCTGGCTGTGAGAACGTCTACTGACCACAACATTCAGACCAGGCCTGACCCAGGCCATACCAGACCAGACCAGAATAGACCAATATTACCAGAAGGAGAAAGGGAGAGAGAGGGGGAGAGAGAGAGGTGTCTGACCCTAGCTAAGCAGATGTCACTTGGTCACTTCCTGTTCCGTTGGTGTGGTCATTTAGAGCAGGGTAGTTAGGATGCTGTATGTGTTAGGAGTGTGGGTGTGTGTTTCTGGCAGTAGATCTGCTTCCTCCTTTAGACACAGAAACACCCCAGAGAGTTGGAGAGAGAGGTGGAGAGAGAGTTGGAGAGAGAGATGGAGAGAGAGGTGGAGAGAGAGGTGGAGAGAGAGGTGGAGAGAGAGGTGGAGAGAGAGGTGGAGAGAGAGATGGAGAGAGAGGTGGAGAGAGAGTTGGAGAGAGAGATGGAGAGAGAGATGGAGAGAGAGTTGGAGAGAGAGTTGGAGAGAGAGTTGGAGAGAGAGATGGAGAGAGAGATGGAGAGAGAGTTGGAGAGAGAGTTGGAGAGAGAGTTGGAGAGAGAGATGGAAAGGGGGAGTAGAGGGGAGGGACAGATTGGGATGAGGGAGGAAGAAGAGGTGGAGGTGGAAGAGGGAGCTTCCCGTAAGGTTGTAACCAGTAGAGCAGGTTCTGTAGAAGAGGTCAGACACATCCTAGCAGGAGGAAGAACAGCCACACGTCCTCTTATCATGCTGTCAATCAACTAGGACTCATCCAGCCAGCCAGCCAGCCAGCCAGCCAGCCAGCCATCACCTTGCAAATGTTGGATGGATACAGCACTGTACTTTGTTTTACTGTGCTCTGCTGTGTCCGTGTGTGTGTATGTGTCTGTGTGTGTGTGTGTATGTCCATGTGAGTGTGACCGTGTGTGTGTGTGTATCACAGCCAGGCCCTTGTTCCAGAGGAGAACACAGCTGCCCAGAGCTGTCTGGAGAATGGAGGGGTTTCTTCTCACACACACGCACACACACATGCACACACACATGCACACACACGGACACTCCTCCAGCCCAGCTGTGTTGCATAGTGATCTCTGTCTGTAGATCTCTCCTCTCACTACTGTGCGTTTCTGTGCATGTGTTTCTGTGTGTTTGTGTTTCTGTGTGTTTGTGTTTCTGTGTGTTTGTGTGCATTACATTCCAGACTGCAGGAAAGTCATGTCAGCTGTAATGTATACATGTCTCTGTCTAGTTAGTTAGTCTTGGACTTCTCTCGCCTTGTGTGTGTGTGAGTGTGTGTACCATATTCCATACACCCAGTTCCGTCCCCAATCCTGGTGTGTGTGTGTGTGTGTGTGTGTGTGTACCAGGGTGAGACAGGGTTTTCCAGTGACTCAGCCCTGCAAATGCTGCATGCAAAATCAGGGACATGCTGCACATACTGACTGGAACAGACACACTGGTGTGTGTGTGTGTGTGTGTGTGAGCCTTGATTTCTAGTCAAGCTCATTCACAAGAACTTGGATCTCTGTTGCAATTAATCTCCCTCTCTCCCTCCCTCCCTCCCTCTCTCCCTCTCTCCCTCTCTCCCTCTCTCTCCCTCCTCCCTCCCTCCCTCCCTCCCTCCCTCCCTCCCTCCCTCCCTCCCTCCCTCCCTCCCTCCCTCCCTCCCTCCCTCCCTCCCTCCCTCCCCTCCCTCCCTCCCTCCCTCCCTCCCTCCCTCCCTCCTCAGCAGTGCTGTTGGCCCCAGCCCTGGGTTCCTTCCCCATGGACCTGCGCGTGGGCGAGCGAGGGATGCGTCCAGGCTCTGAGACGGCCCTCCTCACCCCCCTCCACCCCCCCCTGCTGCTCTCCCCCTTCTCTCAGCAGCAGCTGCACCAGCACATACGGGTACGAGGGAGGGAGGGAGGGAGGGAGGGAGGGAGGGAGGGAGGGAGGGAGGGAGGGAGGGAGGGAGGGAGGGAGGGAGGGAGGGAGGGAGGGAGGGAGGGAGGGAGGGAGGGAGGGAGGGAGGGAGGGAGGGAGGGAATCTGACAGGAGACCGGTCAGAAAGAATGTTATTAGTGTTTAACTTTGTTTACATTTTTGTTGTCTGTGTGTCTTTGTGGTGTGTGTGCTCCGTGTCTCTGTGTGTGTGTTCAGTTCAACATGGAGCAGAGGAGGAGAGAGCAGGAGGAGGAGGAGAAACAGCAGGAGCTGCAACAGCTGTGGCATAAAGACAAGAGCCAACAGAGTGAGACACATACACACACACAGGAACACACACACACACACACACACATCGCATACACACTCTCACACACACACACACACACACACACACACACACTCTCACACACACACACACACACACACACATCGCATACACACTCACACACACACACACACAGGAACACATACACACTCTCACACACACACACACATCGCATATACACACACACACACATCGCATACACACTCTCACACACACACACACATCGCATACACACTCTCACACACACACACACATCGCATACACACTCTCACACACACACACACATCGCATACACACTCTCACACACACACACACACACACACACACGCACACAGGAACACACACATCGCATACACACACACACACACACAGGCTCCCGTACACACACACAAAACCCCTGTCACCACCCTTAAAGGTCTAGGAACAGATCTTGTTTACAAAGAGGGACTGTTACCGATTGGCCGCTTCAGTTGTTTTCTTGTTCTGATTGGCTGTGTGTGTTGATTGACAGGTGCTGTAGCTAGTAGTGTGGTGAAGCAGAAACTCCAGGAAGTGATTTTGAAGAAGCAGAAACAGGCGGCACTGGAGAGGACCTCCTCTAACCCTCTGTCTGGACCTCCTGTAGGCTACAGGTACACACGCACTTTTGTTTTTCAAAAATATTTTTCAAACCATTCAAAATAATTTTCTAAACTTTTTGTAGACTTGTAAACTGTTTTCGGGAAACATTTATCAAAATTAGTCATCAAAAGTGTCAGCCAAAAAATATATTTTCAACTTTTAGAAACTTTTTTTTTCAACTTTTTTTCCATATACAGTGAAAGGAGAGGGGAGAGGAGAACAGAGAAGCCTAAAGCAGAGCAGAGTAAAGCAGAGCAGAGTACAGTGGAGTTTAGTAGAGTCTTCATGAAGTCATCAATGCTGCAAACTTATTTTGGAAAAAAAATCGCAAATATATTTGTAACCTTTAGTAACTTTTTGTAGAAAATATTTTTCAAACGTTTAGTAACTTATTTTTAAGTTTTTTGTTTAAAAACCTTAAAAACGATTTCTTACTTTTTTTTTTTACCTTAAGAAACTTTTTTTTTCAAAACATTTTAGAACCTTTTTTCCCCTAAACGTTTCAACCTTCTGAAACCTTTTAGAAAAAAAAAATCTAACCTTTTGAAACTATTTTTTCAAAAAAGACAGACAATTAATATTGTGTATTCTATTGTGTATGTATTCACATTGAAATTCAGACTTTGATTAGAGTCCAGATACACACACAAGTATACACACACACACACACACACACACACTCTCAGGTCCATGCACACAGGTACACATTTACAGAAAAACACACTCACTCTCATCTGTGAATTGGTCAGGAGATTCTGATTCTGATATTCTCACTGACTGCTTCCTTGTTTACCTTCTCACACTCTGCCCTTTCACTCTGTCTCTGTGTGCATGTGTGTGTTTCTCTGTGTGTGTTTCTCTGTGTGTGTGTCTCTGTGTGTGTCTCTGTGTGTGTGTGTGTGTGTCGCAGGGAGCTGGCCCCAGACCCCAGCGTGCTCCCCCAGCCCCTCGTCTCCCCCCCCCCCAAAACCTCCAGCACCTCTGATGATATCCTCCCTCAACTACGCCGAGCAGGTCAGACACACACACACACGCACCCACACACACACAGAGACACACACAGAGACACACATATCAATAAACACACTGTATATGCAAGCACCCCCCCTCACGCAGACATACCTGAGCCAGGTGTTTGGTCCAAGCCCCGCCCTCTGCCTGGGGCGTGACACTTTCTTATTACATAAGAGATCTGTTGACACAACACCCACACCTCCTCAGCACTGCAGCAGAGCAGCAGAGCAGCAATGGGACCATTGTTCTCTGTCTGGTTAAACACAGGCTGGATCACCTGGAGGATGTTGGATCTGCTGCTAGTACAGCAACTCAGAACTACAGGGCCTGTCAGAACTACAGGGCCTGTCAGAACTACAGGAACTGTCAGAACTACAGGGCCTGTCAGAACTACAGGAACTGTCAGAACTACAGGGCCTGTCAGAACTACAGGAACTGTCAAAACTACAGGGCCTGTCAGAACTACAGGGCCTGTCAGAACTACAGGAACTGTCAGAACTACAGGGCCTGTCAGAACTACAGGAACTGTCAGAACTACAGGGCCTGTCAGAACTACAGGAACTGTCAAAACTACAGGGCCTGTCAGAACTACAGGGCCTGTCAGAACTACAGGAACTGTCAGAACTACAGGGCCTGTCAGAACTACAGGAACTGTCAGAACTACAGGAAGTGTGCAAACTACAGGACCTGTCAGAACTACAGGACAACCCTACAAGAGAATAACTTTAGAAACTGACTGACTGTTAATGTTGTTGTTGTTGCTGTGTAGAGTCGGAGCCGAACCTGAAGGTGAAACACAAGCTGAAGAAACACCTGAACACACGCAAGAGCCCTCTGACGAGGAAGGAGAGTGCTCCGCCCTGCATGAAGCACAGGGGCCCAGAGACCCTGGGTAACAACACACACACACACACACACTGGATAACCACACACACACACACACACAGAGTAACTAGCACACAAATACGCCTTCTCCTCCCCCTCTCATATGCCCCCCCCCCCCCCCAGACTCCTCTCCCGGCAGCAGCAGTACCCCTGTGTCTGGCTGCAGCTCCCCCAACGACAGCAGCCTGCCCACTGATTCACTGCTGCCCCCTACAGGAGGCCTGTCCCAGGAGGTCAGCAGCTCTCTCTCTCACACACACACACTGTCTCTCTCTCACACACACACACTGTCTCTCTCTCACCGACACACACACTGTCTCACTCTCACACACACACACTGTCTCTCTCACACACACACACACTGTCTCTCTCTCTCACACACACACACACTGTCTCTCTCTCTCACACACACACACACTGTCTCTCTCTCACACACACACACACACTGTCTCTCTCTCACACACACACACACTGTCTCTCTCTCACACACACACACACACACACTGTCTCTCTCTCACACACACACACACACTGTCTCTCTCTCACACACACACACACTGTCTCTCTCACTCTCACACACACACACTGTCTCTCTCTCACACACACACACTGTCTCTCTCACACACACACACACACTGTCTCTCTCTCACACACACACACTGTCTCTCTCTCACACACACACACACACACACTGTCTCTCTCTCACACACACACACTGTCTCTCTCACTCTCACACACACACACTGTCTCTCTCACACACACACACACACTGTCTCTCTCTCACACACACACACTGTCTCTCTCTCACACACACACACTGTCTCTCTCACACACACACACACACTGTCTCTCTCACTCTCACACACACACACTGTCTCTCTCTCACACACACACACTGTCTCTCTCTCACACACACACACACACACACTGTCTCTCTCTCACACACACACACTGTCTCTCTCTCTCACACACACACTGTCTCTCTCTCACACACACACACTGTCTCTCTCTCACACACACACACTGTCTCTCTCTCTCACACACACACTGTCTCTCTCTCACACACACACACTTTCTCTCTCTCTCACACACACACTGTCTCTCTCTCACACACACACACTGTCTCTCTCTCTCACACACACACTGTCTCTCTCTCACACACACACACTGTCTCTCTCTCACACACACACACTGTCTCTCTCTCACACACACACACACACTGTCTCTCTCTCTCACACACACACACACACACACTGTCTCTCTCTCTCACACACACACTGTCTCTCTCTCACACACACACACACTGTCTCTCTCTCACACACACACACACTGTCTCTCTCTCACACACACACATCCGATCCTGGGTCACTAATTGTATGTATCCTAACCAGTGACACGACCACCAATCACACGCCCCCCAGCTCGCCTCCTCTCATTGGCTGATGAGTCTATGGAAGCTGTGGTCTCCTGCTCTCTCACTCATTTACAGGATCACTGAGGCCCTCATCACACGTTCACTCCCTGAACTCTTCTAATCACTAAACATCCTCTCTCCATGCAGCCATTCACTGTACATAGAGGGGCAGGTTCTCCCTCACTTGTCAGTTTGAGAAATACAAGGTGTTGCGTGCGAAATGAGTGAGTCTCACGGTGAATGAGTGAATCTCACGGTGAATGAGTGAGTCTCACGGTGAATGAGTGAGTGTTTGATATTAATGTAAGGTTTGGAGGTGATCTAGTCAAACTGCCCCTGATGCCACGGCTGCAAGCACACTTCAGTTTCCCCGTTATTGATAATAGTAATAGATACACACACTCCTGCTGTTGAATGGGACATAACTAGTGTGTGTCCCTGTGTGTGTGTGCGTGTGTGTGTGTGTGTGCAGGCCCAGAGGCTGCTGCTTCAGGATGGCTCTCTGTCTCACTTCACCATTCAGAGCTCCTCCACGCTGCCCACCATCACTCTGGGTCTCCCAGCCAACACCAGGGTGAGCTCGCTCTCTCCACCTCTCTCTCTCCACCTCTCTCTCTCCGCCTCTCTCTCTCTCCACCTCTCTCTCTCTCCGCCTCTCTCTCTTTCTCCACCTCTCTCTCTCTCTCCACCTCTTTCTCTCCACCTCTCTCTCTCTCTCTCTCCACCTCTCTCCGTCTCTCTCTCTCTCTCCCTCTCCACCTCTCCACCTCTCTCCGCTTCTCTCTCTCCACCTCTCTCTCTCTCCACCTCTGTCCCTCCGCCTCTCTCTCTCTCTCCTTGCTAACAACAGGGTATTGCGTGTGTGTGTGTGCAGGCTGAGGGAGAGCTGTGTACTCTGACGGTGGGTCGTGTTCCAGGCGGGGGCTCTTCCGTCTACCTTCCCCTGGGGAGGGATGACCAGGCTGGGCTGCCCTCTCGCCTGCAGCCCCTTCTCATCCTGGAGCCCTCCGGTCTCCTCCACACCCCCCTGATCTCAGGTGAGACCCCCCCCCCCTCCTCTCCTCCTCCACATCCCCTCCCCTCCACCTTGTCTTGCACAGTTAGAACACATTTACATCTTCTCAGCAGTCATTTAAGTCCTTTATAGTTAGGTGATCGTCCTGACACAGCAGGGTAGCTCAGACTCATTCCTCGGCGGTGTGGGTGGAGTCTAGCTGTTCCTGCCACCAGAGACGTGATGCCTCCCCCTAGTGGCGGGGGATGGACCCTGCATCTCAGTGGGCGGGGCTGGAGATACTTTGATCATACAAAACTGGAGATGACTAATCATGGGTTTAAATATAGCTTTGCTCTGGATATTTATATGTAAAGTTACAGGCCTGGAAAGGTGTGACGACTTCCTGTCCACGTGATGTCACATCCTGTGGAAACTCACAACTCATGCTGTTGGTTTCAGTTGGAGATGACAATACTAGAATGCACCTCTTGGTTGAATTAAATTGATGTTTGACCTTGTCTGACTTCCCCTTTACTTCCATCCTCCATCCCTCCACCTCTCCTTCCACCCATTCCTTTCCCCTCCATCATCCCACCCACCCCTCCTCCACCCCTCTCTCCTCCACCCCTCTCCACCCCTCTCTCCTCCACCCCTCTCCACCCCTCTCTCCTCCACCCCTCTCTCCTCCAACCCTCCTCCACCCCTCTCTCTCCTCCACCCCTCCTCCACCCCTCTCTCCTCCACCCCTCTCAACCCCTTCTCCACCCCTCCTCCACCCCTCTCTCCTCCACCCCTCTCCACCCCTCTCTCCTCCACCCCTCCTCCACCCCTCTCTCCTCCACCCCTCCTCCACCCCTCTCTCCTCCACCCCTCTCTCTCCTCCACCCCTCCTCCACCCCTCTCTCCTCCACCCCTCCTCCACCCCTCCTCCACCCCTCTCTCCTCCACCCCCCTCTCCTCCACCCCCCTCTCCTCCACCCCTCTCCACTCCTTTCTCCTCCATCACCCCTCTCCACCCTCCTCGTCCAGTCCCAGGCCTGGGCCCCCTCCCTCTCCAGTTCTCCACCCAGGTGGAGCGTCTCTCCCCGGGGGCGGGGCCCCACCGTCCGCTGAGCCGCACGCGCTCAGAGCCGCTCCCCCAAAGTCCCCGCCCCCTCCACTCCCAGCTGCTGCTGCAGCACCACAACACCCAGCTGCTGGACAGACTCAAGCAGCACACACACCTGGGCCAGGTGAGACTCTCTCTGTCTCTCTCTCTCTGTCTCTCTCTCTGTCTCTCTCTCTGTCTCTCTCTCTGTCTCTCTCTCTGTCTCTCTCTCTCTCTCTCTCTCTCTCTCTGTCTCTCTCTCTCTATATATATATATCTCTCTCTCTGTCTCTCTCTCTCTGTCTCTCTCTCTGTCTCTCTCTCTGTCTCTCTCTCTCTATATATATATATCTCTCTCTCTGTCTCTCTCTCTCTGTCTCTCTCTCTGTCTCTCTCTCTGTCTCTCTCTCTCTATATATATATATCTCTCTCTCTGTCTCTCTCTCTGTCTCTCTCTCTGTCTCTCTCTCTGTCTCTCTCTCTGTCTCTCTCTCTATATATATATATCTCTCTCTCTCTGTCTCTCTCTCTCTGTCTCTCTCTCTGTCTCTCTCTCTGTCTCTCTCTATATATATATATATCTCTCTCTCTGTCTCTCTCTCTCTGTCTCTCTCTCTGTCTCTCTCTCTGTCTCTCTCTCTGTCTCTCTCTCTGTCTCTCTCTGTCTCTGTCTCTCTCTCTCTCTCTCTCTCTCTCTCTCTCTCTATTTATCTATCTATCTATCTATATATATCTCTCCTATACAGGTAGGGTACTCACACAAACAGATGGACACTGGTTATAAATATGCAATGTCATTGATTCTCCGTTTGTGTGTGTGTGTGTGCGCTCCAGCTCATGTCTAAGCCCAGACTGAAGCAGATCCCCTCAGAAGAGATGGACTCAGAGGAGGCGGAGTCAGCGGCCAGCGAGACCTATCAGAGCAGACCGAGGGCAGAGTCACTTAAGGAGGCGGAGTCAACGGTCGACAGCCAGGGAGACCATCTCAACCTGCAAAACACACTCATACTGAACCAGGTACACCACACACGGGAGGGAGGGAGGGAGGCCAGTTGTACTCAGGCACAGTAAGCAGCAGTTGTACATGAGATGAAAACACTCTGCAGTTGCGCCTGTTCACCAGCAGGGGGCAGGGTCCCTCTTCTCCTGCACTGTTCTGTCACTGACTGCTAGTTTGGATTGATCTGACATAGTTCCCTCCCCCTCCTTCCCCCCAGTCTCTGCTGTGGGAGAAACAGCAGCATCTTCAGCAGATGCGTCGCCACACGGCTCACATGGAGACGCTAGCCGTACCCATGATGCACGGCGGGGGCTCCGTCCACCGGCCCCTCTCCCGCACGCACTCCTCCCCCGCCGCCACCTCGCTCGTCCTGCCAGACAAGCCCCTCCCCCCAGACCCCCCCAAAACACGCTTCACCACCGGTAAGATGCACACAAACCGACACACACATACACACGCACCCCTTCTGTACAGACACACTGAAGATTTATAAAGAAATAAACTGTGGCTTGACTGACTTCCCAATATGTGTGTGTGTGTGTGTGTGCGCAGGCCTGGTGTACGACTCTCAGATGCTGAAGCACCAGTGTACATGTGGAGACAACAGCAGCCACCCAGAGCATGCTGGGAGGATCCAGAGCATCTGGTCCCGTCTGCAGGAGAGAGGCCTGAGGGGGCAGTGTGAGGTACACACACACACACACACACACAGAATCACACACTCATATGGATACATCATTTCATAAATGTCCCCACGCGCTCTCTCACGTCCACTCTCTGTCCCCCCCCTCCCTCCTCAGAGTGTGCGGGGCAGGAAGGCTACCCTGGAGGAGCTGCAGTCTGTCCACTCTGAGAGACACGTGCTGCTGTACGGAACCAACCCCCTCAACCGCCTCAAACTGGACAACCGCAAACTGGCCGGTACGAGGGAGGGAGGGAGGCCATGGCAGAGAGAGATATTGGAGTGTGTGTATACAGTATGTGTGTGTGATAACCAGTCTTCTGTCTGCAGGGATTCTTTCCCAGAGGATGTTTGTGATGCTTCCATGTGGAGGAGTTGGGGTGAGTTAAACACACACACTCGCGCACGGCAACATACACACTTAAACACACAAGTAAACACACAGAATGAGTGGACGGAGGCTTGGTTGTTGTTGTTAATGACTCCTGTGTGTTGGTGATGACTCCTGTGTGATGATGACTCCTGTGTGATGATGACTCCTGTGTGTTGGTGACTCCTGTGTGTTGGTGATGACTCCTGTGTGATGATGACTCCTGTGTGATGATGACTCCTGTGTGTTGGTGATGACTCCTGTGTGATGATGACTCCTGTGTGATGGTGACTCCTGTGTGTTGATGACTCCTGTGTGTTGATGACTCCTGTGTGATGGTGACTCCTGTGTGATGGTGACTCCTGTGTGTTGGTGACTCCTGTGTGATGGTGACTCCTGTGTGTTGGTGACTCCTATGTGTTGGTGACTCCTGTGTGATGGTGACTCCTGTGTGTTGGTGACTCCTATGTGTTGGTGACTCCTGTGTGTTGGTGACTCCTGTGTGGTGATGACTCCTGTGTGTTGATGACTCCTGTGTGTTGATGACTCCTGTGTGTTGATGACTCCTGTGTGTTGGTGACTCCTGTGTGATGGTGACTCCTGTGTGTTGGTGACTCCTGTGTGTTGATGACTCCTGTGTGTTGGTGACTCCTGTGTGATGGTGACTCCTGTGTGTTGGTGACTCCTGTGTGATGGTGACTCCTGTGTGTTGGTGACTCCTGTGTGATGGTGACTCCTGTGTGTTGATGACTCCTGTGTGTTGGTGACTCCTGTGTGATGGTGACTCCTGTGTGTTGGTGACTCCTGTGTGGTGATGACTCCTGTGTGTTGGTGACTCCTGTGTGTTGGTGACTCCTGTGTGTTGGTGACTCCTGTGTGATGGTGACTCCTATGTGTTGGTGACTCCTGTGTGGTGATGACTCCTGTGTGTTGGTGACTCCTGTGTGTTGGTGACTCCTGTGTGTTGGTGACTCCTGTGTGATGGTGACTCCTATGTGTTGGTGACTCCTGTGTGATGATGACTCCTGTGTTGGTGACTCCTCCCTGCAGGTGGATAATGACACCATCTGGAACGAGGCGCACACCTCCACTGCGTCCCGCACGGCGGCCGGCAGCGTGACAGAGCTGGCCTTCAGGGTGGCCAAGGGAGAGCTGAAGGTGACCACCTCCTCCTCACCTCCTCTCTCCTTACCTCCTGCCTCCTCACCTCCTGTTTCCTCACCTCCTGTCTCCTCACCTCCTGTCTCCTAACCTCCTGTCTCCTCACCTCCTGTCTCCTCACTTCCTGTCTCCTAACCAAACCCCTTACCTAACTCTCTCTCTCCTGTGTGTTTGTGGTCTCAGAACGGCTTTGCTCTGGTCAGACCACCTGGACACCATGCAGATCACTCCAACCCCATGTGAGTCCAGCTTTATGTGGGGGGGATCTGGGTGTGTGGAGGGGACTGGGTCTGTGTGGGGGGATCTGGGTCTGTGTGGAGGGGACTGGGTCTGTGTGGAGGGGACTGGGTCTGTGTGGGGGGATCTGGGTGTGTGGAGGGGACTGGGTCTGTGTGGGGGGATCTGGGTGTGTGGAGGGGACTGGGTCTGTGTGGGGGGATCTGGGTGTGTGGAGGGGACTGGGTGTATGGGGGGGACTGGGTCTGTGTGGAGGGGACTGGGTCTGTGTGGGGGGGACTGGGTCTGTGTGGGGGGATCTGGGTGTGTGGAGGGGACTGGGTCTGTGTGGAGGGGACTGGGTGTGTGGAGGGGACTGGGTCTGTGTGGAGGGGACTGGGTGTGTGGAGGGGACTGGGTCTGTGTGGAGGGGACTGGGTCTGTGTGGGGGGATCTGGGTGTGTGGAGGGGACTGGGTCTGTGTGGGGGGGACTGGGTCTGTGTGGGGGGATCTGGGTGTGTGGAGGGGACTGGGTGTATGGGGGGGACTGGGTCTGTGTGGGGGGATCTGGGTGTGTGGAGGGGACTGGGTCTGTGTGGAGGGGACTGGGTGTGTGGAGGGGACTGGGTCTGTGTGGGGGGACTGGGTGTGTGGAGGGGACTGGGTCTGTGTGGAGGGGACTGGGTCTGTGTGGAGGGGACTGGGTGTATGGGGGGGACTGGGTCTGTGTGGGGGGGACTGGGTCTGTGTGGAGGGGACTGGGTGTGTGGAGGGGACTGGGTCTGTGTGGGGGGACTGGGTGTGTGGAGGGGACTGGGTCTGTGTGGAGGGGACTGGGTCTGTGTGGAGGGGACTGGGTGTATGGGGGGGACTGGGTCTGTGTGGAGGGGACTGGGTCTGTGTGGGGGGGACTGGGTCTGTGTGGGGGGGACTGGGTCTGTGTGGAGGGGACTGGGTGTGTGGAGGGGACTGGGTCTGTGTGGGGGGACTGGGTGTGTGGAGGGGACTGGGTCTGTGTGGGGGGACTGGGTGTGTGGAGGGGACTGGGTCTGTGTGGAGGGGACTGGGTCTGTGTGGAGGGGACTGGGTGTGTGGAGGGGACTGGGTCTGTGTGGGGGGACTGGGTGTGTGGAGGGGACTGGGTCTGTGTGGAGGGGACTGGGTCTGTGTGGAGGGGACTGGGTGTGTGGAGGGGACTGGGTCTGTGTGGAGGGGACTGGGTCTGTGTGGAGGGGACTGGGTGTGTGGAGGGGACTGGGTGTGTGGAGGGGACTGGGTGTGTGGAGGGGACTGGGTCTGTGTGGGGGGATCTGGGTGTGTGGAGGGGACTGGGTCTGTGTTTCACCACAGTAATATGTGGAGCACTGTTGTGTCAGCAGCCTGTCAAAGGAGAGATTTTTATGGAGTGACAAAGATGAGAAGAAGGAAGATGAATTCCTCTCGTTAGTTGTACTCTCCCTTCTTTTAGGATGATAAACTCTTTGATCTCTCTCCTCTCCTCCTCTCTCCCCCCCCTACCCCCCTCTCTTTATCAGGGGTTTCTGCTACTTTAACTCGGTTGCCATAGCAGCCAGACAGCTGCAGCAGAGACTCAGTGCCAGTAAGATCCTCATCGTGGACTGGGTAAGAACCTAGTACTGTAAAACCTAGTACTGTAGAACCTAGTACACTACTCTAGAAGGCACTGCAGTAGTTTGGACCTTGTGAGCCATCATAGGTGACCTCTGACCCCTCCCTTCTCCCTCTGTTGCTAGGATGTTCACCATGGTAACGGGACTCAGGAAGTATTCTACAACGACCCCAGCGTGCTGTACATCTCTCTCCATCGCTATGACGACGGCAACTTCTTCCCCGGGAGCGGGGGGCCGGCCGAGGTGAGTGACATCATCATCATGAGAGAGACGGAGAGAGAGAGAGAGACGGAGAGAGAGACATAGAGACAGAGAGAGAGACAGAGAGAGAGACATAGAGACGGAGAGAGAGACATAGAGACAGAGAGAGAGAGAGACGGAGAGAGAGCGAAACAGAGAGAGAGAGCGAAACAGAGAGAGACAGAGAGCGGGAGAGGGGGAGAGGGACTGTGAATGAGACACAGACTCCCTGGTTATCATGTGACCTGTGACCCTGGTGTGTGTGTGTGTGTGTGTGTGTGTGTGCAGGTGGGCTCTGGAGCAGGGGAGGGCTTCAACGTGAACGTGGCCTGGACCGGAGGACTGGAGCCCCCCATGGGAGACGCAGAATACCTGGCCGCCTTCAGGTAGCACACACATACACACACACACATTCTGCAGCACCTGGTGTGTGTTTGGCCCTCAGTGTTACATGAAACGTCTCCAGGCTGTATCAAACAGTAAGTTAACCTCAACCATTTCCCCTTATTAAGAGAGGTGACCACACACACGTACAGTACATGAGGAACGCCACACACACACACACACATACACTTGCAACAACACACACAGACACACCCCACATCCTCCCCTCCCTCCCTCCTCCTTCCTTTCCTCCTCTCTCTCTCTCCCTCCCTCCTCCTCCCTCCCTCCCTCCCTCCCTCCCCCTCCTCTCCCTCCCTCTTCTCTCTCTTCTCCTCCCTCTCTCTCTGATTGATCTTAATGGGTTCCCCCTCTCCCAGTCTGTAACTGCTCGGAGGAGGGGGGGAGAGGAGGGGGGGCGGTTTATTGGTCTACAAGGGAGGTGGGATTGTTTTTTTGCGGTGAGGTGTGTGTGTGTGGGAGTGGGGGAGGTATGTAGAGTCTGTGTGTTTATGCTTGTGTATGCTTCTATGGGTGTGTGTCTGCATGTATTCCTGCTTGTGCGTCTTCAACCGCATGTGTGTAGGTGTGTGTCTGCATCCATGCTTGTGTGTGTAAATGTGCGTGTGTTAGTGTGTGTGTGTGTGTGTGTGTGTGTGTGTGTCAGGGTATGGCTAGAGGAATCTGCAGTCAGGATAATGAGAGGTAATGGATCCCAGATGGGGTGTGTGTGTGTGTGTGTGTGTGTCAGGGCTGTGAGGAGAGTGACAAGCTCCTAACTAGAACCAGATTTCACCATGGAGCCTTTGAACTGTGGCGAGCCAGAGAGTCTACCCCCTCTGTCCTAGACCCAGTATAGTCCCTCTGTCCTAGACCCAGTACAGTCCCTCTGTCCTAGACCCAGTATAGTCCCTCTGTCCTGGACCCAGTATAGTCCCTCTGTCCTGGACCCAGTATAGTCCCTCTGTCCTGGACCCAGTATAGTCGCTCTGTCCTAGACCCAGTACAGTCCCTCTGTCCTAGACCCAGTATAGTCCCTCTGTCCTGGACCCAGTACAGTCCCTCTGTCCTAGACCCAGTATAGTCCCTCTGTCCTGGACCCAGTATAGTCCCTCTGTCCTGGACCCAGTATAGTCCCTCTGTCCTGGACCCAGTATAGTCCCTCTGTCCTGGACCCAGTATAGTCCCTCTGTCCTGGACCCAGTATAGTCCCTCTGTCCTGGACCCAGTATAGTCCCTCTGTCCTAGACCCAGTACAGTCCCTCTGTCCTAGACCCAGTATAGTCCCTCTGTCCTGGACCCAGTATAGTCCCTCTGTCCTAGACCCAGTATAGTCCCTCTGTCCTAGACCCAGTATAGTCCCTCTGTCCTAGACCCAGTATAGTCGCTCTGTCCTAGACCCAGTATAGTCCCTCTGTCCTAGACCCAGTATAGTCGCTCTGTCCTGGACCCAGTATAGTCCCTCTGTCCTAGACCCAGTATAGTCCCTCTGTCCTAGACCCAGTATAGTCGCTCTGTCCTAGACCCAGTATAGTCCCTCTGTCCTAGACCCAGTATAGTCCCTCTGTCCTGGACCCAGTATAGTCCCTCTGTCCCAGCCTAGCACCAGCTTACAGTCGACTGTCCTGCCTGTACGTGAATCGTTTAAATGCTTGTGTTTGTGTGTTGAAGGGGCTGGAGGAATCTGTAAACAACACAGTGAAATCTAACGTGTGTGTGTGTGTGTGTCCTGCAGGACGGTGGTGATGCCCATAGCGCAGGAGTTCTCCCCTGACATGGTGCTGGTGTCGTCTGGGTTTGATGCTGCTGAAGGGCACTCTGCACCCCTGGGAGGGTATCTGGTCACACCCCGATGTACGTCCATCACACACACACATCACACACACTTCCTGATGTACGCCCATCACACACACACACACACATCACACACACTTCCTGATGTATGCCTGATCACAACACCATGGAGTTGAGTTCATGGTTCATCTCACTCACACTCCCTGTTAGATTAAACTAGTCATTCTTTCTTTCTTCTCATCCTCTACTCTTCCTCTTCTCCTCGGTGTAGACCAGCAAACACTGGATGAGATCAAAATGACTGATGTCCCCCACTAGTCATGGAGGTAGAGGGTCCAGAGCAGGGTTTTGACCGTGTGTGTGTGTGTGTGTGTGTCTGGCAGGTTTTGGGTTCCTGACCCGTCAGCTGATGGGGCTGGCTGGGGGTCGGGTGGTGCTGGCCCTTGAGGGGGGTCACGACCTCACTGCCATCTGTGACGCCTCCGAGGCCTGCGTCAGCGCCCTGCTGGGGGTGGAGGTGAGGGGGCATGCCACACCCTGCTGGGGGCGGGATGGGAGACTGGGTGGGGCTGGAGTTCTTAGGGAACAAGCAGCTCATGTAGTGATCCCTCTCCCCTCATCATCCTCTCATCCTCTTCCTCCCCTCTTCCTCTCCTAGGAGCCTCTGTCAGAGGTAGTGTTACTCCAAAAGCCCAGTCCTAATGGAGTCTGCTCACTCCAGAGAGTCCTACAGATCCACGGTACACCTCTACACTCCTCTACCTCTCTCTCTCCCCCCTCTCTCTCTCTCACTCTCTCCCTTCTCTCTCTCACTCTGCCTCTCTCTCTCCCCCGCTTTCTCTCTCCCCCCCCTTTCTCTCTCTCTCCCCCCCCCCCCCTCTCTCTCTCTCTCTCTCTCTCTCTATCTGTCTCTGTCTCTCACTCTCTCTCTCCCCCCTTTCTCTCTCACTCTGCCTCTCTCTCTCCCCCCTTTCTCCCCCCCCCCTCTCTCTCTCCCTCTCTCTCTCTCTGTCTTACATCCATGTGTGTGTGTGTGTGTGTGTGTGTGCAGGTCAGTACTGGCCGTGTCTGCGGTCCTACAGCAGCAGTGTGACTCTGTCCTTCCTGGGGGCTCAGAGGACAGAGTGTGAGGAGACTGATGCTGTCAACGCCCTGGCCTCTCTCTCTGTAGGAGTCCTCACCAGCAAGAGGTACGTACACACACACACACACACACACTAATAGACACACACATACAGTTGCTTACATGAATGCTTACACACAGACACACACACACATTCCAGACACACACACACACACATTCCTGCATCGTTCACATAGCTCCAAACATTACGTAACACAAGCAAAACACCCGAGTACACATTCTTGACAATTTCCACAAGCCTCCACACCCTCCAGGCTCTCCGTCTGTATCTCTGGAGCTGCAGGCCCTCTCTCCGTCTGTCTCTCTGGAGCTGCAGGCCCTCTCTCTGTCTGTCTTTCTGGAGCTGCAGGCTCTCTCTCCGTCTGTCTCTCTGGAGCTGCAGGCCCTCTCTCTGTCTGTCTTTCTGGAGCTGCAGGCCCTCTCTCCGTCTGTATCTCTGGAGCTGCAGGCCCTCTCTCCGTCTGTATCTCTGGAGCTGCAGGCTCTGGAGCTGCAGGCTCTGGAGCTGCAGGCTCTGGAGCTGCAGCCTCTGGAGCTGCAGGCTCTCTCTCCGTCTGTCTCTCTGGAGCTGCAGGCCCTCTCTCCGTCTGTCTCTCTGGAGCTGCAGGCTCTCTCTCCGTCTGTCTCTCTGGAGCTGCAGGCTCTCTCTCTGTCTGTCTCTCTGGAGCTGCAGGCTCTCTCTCCGTCTGTCTCTCTGGAGCTGCAGGCCCTCTCTCCGTCTGTCTCTCTGGAGCTGCAGGCCCTCTCTCCGTCTGTCTCTCTGGAGCTGCAGGCTCTAGACACACACTGGAACTGTCAAGTCAACATCTACAAAACCTAATATTCTGTGAAAATATGACATTCAAACATCTTCTGACATGCAGAAACTGGTTATGATTAGGTTGATTAGGTTGATTAGGTTGATTAGGTTGCTAGTAATGTATCGAGTTTATAGTTCATCATTTGATCTATGACAATACAGACTGTCTTATGTCACGTAAATCATTTATAGATCTAAAAATATCTAGTATTGTATATGAATCTTCTGTAGACCATCTGAAAACCTTTTGAATTAGACTTTTCTGAATGAAATGTTACCTGACCGTTTACCCCGCCGTCTCTAACCCTCTGTCTCCACTTGTCTCCGCCCCCAGCCTGTCTGACGAGCCAATGGAGCACGAGGAGGACACCATGTAGAATATACTGACCAATCACCGCACAGACCTCACATTCACAAAGTCCTTATCCACCAATAGCCTTGCAGCTCCTGTGCTGTCACATGACTACAGAGAGGGAGGAGCTCTGCCTTAAAAACCCTCAGTGTACACATACACACACACAACACATACTCACACTGTGCCTCAGAGAAAGTTCTACAGTACAACACACACATGCAGACAAGACACACACCTTACACACTTCCCCATGTACTCATCAGACCAAGCTAAACAGTCTCATGTCCGTTCTGTCTGTGTGTGTGTGTGTCTGTGTGTGTTTGTTTGTGTGTGTGTCTGTGTGTGTTTGTGTGTGGTTGTGTGTGGTTGTGTGTGTCTGTGTGTGGTTGTGTGTGTTTGTGTGTGTCTGTGTGTGGTTGTGTGTGTCTGTGTGTGGTTGTGTGTGTTTGTGTGTGTCTGTGTGTGTCTGTGTGTGTCTGTGTGTGTTTGTGTGTGTCTGTGTGTGTTTGTGTGTGGTGAAACATCTACTGCTATGAACTGTAGATACTTTGGACATTTGTTTGTGAAGGAGATTAAAGTGCTAAAGTATGAAGATCAGAATAGGATCAGAGAATCTCAGTTTTCATGCGGTGACCAGCGGCACAACGACCGAGCGCAGCCAATCAGGCGAAGGACGCCCTTGTTGGGTAACCGTGACAACGAGCACGTGAGAGCGGACACTTTTTTTTTCCTTCTTCTTCTGTTCTCCCGGTGTTCCGTTTCTGCGCTCCGCTCCAAGGAAACGCACCGGGAAGGGTCGACAACAGGACGAGACCCAGACACAACATGGCCGCTCCCGTGATCAGACACAACATGGCCGCTCCCGTGATCAGACACAACATGGCCGCTCCCGTGATCAGACACAACATGGCCGCTCCCGTGATCAGACACAACATGGCCGCTCCCGTGATCAGACACAACATGGCCGCTCCCGTGATCAGACACAACATGGCCGCTCCCGTGATCAGACACAACATGGCCGCTCCCGTGATCAGACACAACATGGCCGCTCCCGTGATCAGACACAACATGGCCGCTCCCGTGATCAGACACAACATGGCCGCTCCCGTGATCAGACACAACATGGCCGCTCCCGTGATCAGACACAACATGGCCGCTCCCGTGATCAGACACAACATGGCCGCTCCCGTGATCAGACACAACATGGCCGCTCCCGTGATCAGACACAACATGGCCGCTCCCGTGATCAGACACAACATGGCCGCTCCCGTGATCAGACACAACATGGCCGCTCCCGTGATCAGACACAACATGGCCGCTCCCGTGATCAGACACAACATGGCCGCTCCCGTGATCAGACACAACATGGCCGCTCCCGTGATCAGACACAACATGGCCGCTCCCGTGATCAGACACAACATGGCCGCTCCCGTGATCAGACCAACATGGCCGCTCCCGTGATCAGACACAACATGGCCGCTCCCGTGATCAGACACAACATGGCCGCTCCCGTGATCAGACACAACATGGCCGCTCCCGTGATCAGACACAACATGGCCGCTCCCGTGATCAGACACAACATGGCCGCTCCCGTGATCAGACACAACATGGCCGCTCCCGTGATCAGACACAACATGGCCGCTCCCGTGATCAGACCAGGATAAACCCTGGAGGGGGTAAACACCTGGCCGCCGCCGAAGCTAAACATTCCTGGGAGGCCTGGAGGAGCCGGACCCTGGTCGATGATGTCACTAACACTCAGTAAAACCACTAAAGAAGAAGACGACAGACAAGGAGGAGGAGAAGGATGGTGATGGATGTCTCGTCTGTAGAGAACCAGCACGTCATGTTTTTGCACTGTCTATTCTGTAATGTGAACCATGAGGAAATCCTAAACTCTGGGAAATAGAAAAGCTTTAGATATTTAATGATCTTTTTGGACTTTGATAACAGGATTTAAATCTGTGTTCTTTGGTCCACTTACAGTCAATAATGACCTGTACGCTCAGCCTGTATTGACGCAAATAGGGCTATTTCTACAGAAGAAAGTGCTTTTGTAAATATATTTTTTGAAACGTGTTTTGGGACAGATGCAGTCACGATTAGCACAGCATTTGCCGTCCACATCCAAGTGTCTTAGCTATTAAACACACACACATGCAAACACACACATTTCACAATGTATTGCTAGTGACATGCTGAAGACCAAAACACACAAAGGTTATTGCTGTGAGGTGGATATGAAATACTCTCACATTTACAATATAATACTAGTGAAGGTTTCCAGTCTTCAGACTGAAGCAGAGACAGAGAGCCGTCTCAGGCTACTGTGTTCCTGTATGTTAGCTGCTCTGTACGACCACCACGGCCATTCCACAGCTTCTACCCTTGAGGACCAGATTACTGTTATGACTATAAGGACTTGATGCACTTAACGAAGATCGCCCAAAGAAATATGTATTGGTTGACTCTGTCTGCAATGGGACCAGTGTGGATTTTGCTTTGTGTTGATTGTGCCTGTGTTCTGTTTGTACTTTAGCTGTTTGTACATTGACTTTTCTGTGTTACCTGTTTTCTATGTTGATTTTGTCAATGTTGACTATTTCTACATTCTTTTTTTTGTTTGTTATGTTTTACATTGAGTCTAGGTGGACCTTTTCTACGTTACCTGTGTGCGTGTCTCCTGTCTCCATGTTGTCTATGACCAGCATCGTTTGTCTGCGATGGGACCATTTTGTATACTGCTTTATCCAGATTTCGGTGTCTAGGTTGAATATTTCTACGTTAACTGTGTCCACGTTGTCTATGAGCAGCATTGGAACTTGCGTGTCTTAATTTCCCTTCATGAACCTTTAAGAGAAAACGACCTTCAACTCCCTCCACTATGAAGTATAAGGGCTCATATGTTGATAGTGACTTTGGGTCTGTTTGACAGCCCTCTGAATACTGTGCTGAACTCATCCAGGTCCCTGCAACCTGTTGAATCAAAGCCTTGTAGATGTAGATACAGCCTTTATTGTGTGTGACCTATGACCTATAGTAACCGTGGTGACTGCTAAGGAGTCGTATAGCCCTGTGTATGTTTTTAGTATACTCTGCACCAATCACTGTGGACAGCTAAGATGTGTGTGCGTGTCTGTATCTGTGTGTGTGTGTTGCCTTCAGGACTCTGGGCTAGGTTAGCCTATCGGACTCATCTAACAAGTTTCTACTGTTCATAGAAGTACATTGAAGTAACAAACTGCATTCTTACTCTTTCAAGTGACTGTGTGTTTGGAAGACCAAGGAAGGAAGTCTGTATGTATGTATGTATGTGTGTTCAATACTGTACAAGACTGTTTTGTAAAAAAGGAAGAAAAAAAAACCTTATCACGTTTGGCCACGGTGCTTTTGTCTCCTAACAAACTTAAACTTCTCTTAATTCCTTAATTCAGTATTGCTCTGTTTCTGTAAGTCATTGTAACTAGATACTTCAGACCAAATGGCATCACGCGTGTGCCTTGATAATGTACAGCAGAAGGTATCTCTAACTGTGGTCCAGTAACAAAACATGAACGTTGAATCTTTTAATATTTCAATATTATTCATCTGTTTTACCTATGGCCTGTCTCTGTGTGTATAGAACGAACATGTTTTTTTCTACTGTTTTACTCGTCTTAATTAAATGAAACATTTTGACCTTTTATAGAGTCTCCTTTTGATATGCTTTTGTAGAACTGTGTGAGGGTGATGACTTTAAACTGAAACAGAAATAATGATTCTAGTATTTATTTCAGGACCCAGATGAACACACGACATCGTAGACACACAAAACAACAACAGGACTGTCGTTCAGGCATTCTGGAAAGACGCAGTCACACACAGTCAAAACATCTGGTTAATCAAGAAGTCTACAAGTGCATCACAAACACAACTTTTCTTCCAAAGCTGTTTGTATGTCCCTGTTCGCAAAGGCTTGTACCTTGTAAGGCTTGTTAACACCTAGTTGGACATTTATTACAAGCTTTGGACAATGACCATGGAAGCACCACTCCTCACAATTTGCAGCCGGTAAATGTTTTTTGGGGTGCTGACCAGATCACCAGCCCGTGTACCGCGGGGGTAAGGCTTTCACACAGGCGCTCCGGTTCGATTCCAGCCTGGGTCATTTCCTTCATGTCCTCCCTTCACTCTCCTAAATTTCCTGTTTCTCTCCACTGTCACTTTCATAATAAAGCCAGGGGAAGCCAGTTTTCGATCCCAAACTGGTTTCAACTCTCATGATCTAAAGTGCAGTTATCCCAGAGTCAATGACCTGAGTCGTTATGAAATCCTTTCTGTTGGTGATTGGTTTAGTCTGTCTAGTTTGTTCTCTGGGAACAAGTGAGCTTGGCTCCACTGTGCTAGACAAGAGCAATCAATCACAGATGGAGTTTAGGGGATTTGGGAGACGTTATGAGTGTGGGGGAGGGGGGCATCTCACGTCAGAGTGGGTGATGCGAATGCCTCGGGCCCCAGGTTAAGGATCTCCACACTGGAGACAGTATTCCTTTGGAACCATTAGTCCTGTACTTAACATTTATGCAGCATGCACATTGATGTTGTACCCGGAGCATTGAGATGTTCCAGAAGATTCCAGAGGATTCCAGAGTTGATGTTCAAAAGGCTTCTGACATCCAAGGTTCCAGAGTGTTGGCACATTGGGAACCCCAGAACAGACACAGGTGTGTGGGAGCCAGTGGTGACTGAACTGCTCTCTCGGGTGAGCCCAACTTATAACCACAACACCAAACAGGACATCCCACAGTCTGAAGCTGATACGTGGGATTTTTCACCTGCATTTTTCCTGTCTCTGTGGGGGGTCTAGGAAGGAGAGAACACCAGGTCCTCTCGTCGGAAAAGGCCTAAGGGTCGAAGGTGAAAGTCCGAAGGTTTCCATAGTTACGGTTACAGAGATGGAGACACAGGAAGTAATCAAACCCCCAGCAGGAGCCCTCCCCTCAGCTTGGTGTCGGGTGCTGTGGAGACAAAGGGAACATGGAATCACTTTCAGGGGACGTCCTGGAACAGCTCTGGATATCAGCCGCAGGTCAGCACTCCTCACACTGTTCCAGAACCTTGTCCAGGACCAGGCTTAGCCCTCAGTCACTGGCACCAGACACAGCAGTTGTCATAGCATAGTCGCTATAATGTTAAACTGTGTAACAATCGAGTGCCCAGAACACTGAAATTACCTCAGAGAAAGAGTGAGAGAGAGACATATGGCTTTGCATGAGTCATAGACATCGGTTCTTGACAACGGTTGGGAAACTCAGGAAACAAGGATGATCTCACCAGTGTGGTAGCAACATACACTGTTTATATACTTGTATTTTATATATTGTACATAATAAAATATACCCTACCTACACACATATTTAATATATTTACATATTTATACACGCTATAAATATCCACAAAACTGTTTTGATTGCACGATTCCGCTCCGTGAATAGTGATAAACCTTCCCTTGCATAATACAAATCCTTTGAATTGATTTACTACAGATACAGTATACTTCATACTATATTTTTTATAGGCACAGTAGGCTAAATGTATCCTTCCGCCAGGTTATAAACACAACGTCAATCGTACACGTCATCTTTGCAGCTTTCTGAGGACATGTTGGTTTTCCCCTTCAGCCGCAAAAACAACCGCTAGCCCGTCGCCCGTCTTTTACTTCCAAATCTGCAGCGTTTACTCGCGCGACAGAACACAGATAGCTCAAACCGGGCGCACGGGGTAGGACTGGGAACACCGGGTTGAGAAGGGGTGGCCAGGCCACCTATAGCTCACTGATATAGATTTAAGATCGGGCACATTAATACAATATTACCATGTTGATCATAATAATCAATATAATCATGTTAAATAATAATGATTAAATAATAATATTGATTCGTATTGGGGAAATGTAGGCCTACTTTTGATTAGTGTCTATTCATCCTTCTCCAGGATGTCACATCACAGTTGAGGGTCCGTCACACCAAGGGATTTAAACACCCGCTTCTATGGGACGTCAAAACATGACCCTTCTATGGTGAACTGTAAACAGAGTCATCATAAACTATGCCAAGACTCAGTCATTTCTTCAAGGAGCTCTAAGTATTTAGAGTACTTGATGGTAGATCAAGAAATCGCTGGTTCAAATCCAACTGGGTGGCTATGGATAAAACTAAATGAAAACATAATAATTTAATAGGTTTTTTGCGTTTACCGGCTCGTTCTGAGCATGCCCGTGCCTGACAGGGAGGGCCGGACAAGTCACAGACACCTCGTTCACGAGCGCTGGCGGTTTGTGGACTGGACCATGGCAGCGGTCACCTTCCCTTTGATGGTGGTATGATACATGACTTTAAGGGGGACGTTTGTTATTCTTGCACACTGCCAACTCGGTCTATCTCACTGCTGCAGTCGGAAAGACGCAGAATTCTTTTTTAAATTAAAGGACAGCAGCTTTAAAATAGGGTTGTTTTTTTAAAGATATGAATGGCCTGTTTTTGTGCATACCAAGCTGAATGTTTGGATTAATCCAGAGGTTCCGTCCAAGTGATCAAAGTTTTTTTTTATCATAACCCTTTACTCTCTCCCCCTACCCCTACCCCTCTCTTACTCCCTCTCTCCCTTTCCTTCTCTCTCACTCACCCTATTCCTCCTTCTCTCTCTACTCTCTCCCCCTCTTCTTCCCTTTCTCTCACTCCCTCCCTCTGTATCTCCCTGTCTCCCCCCCCCCCCTCTCTCTATCTCTCTCAGTGCTTTGCTTTCTAGGTTTCCTCTCTCTGGCTCCTGTTCACCACTTCACTGAAAGGTGCAAGGAAAGAGGACACACAGAAACAGGTTTCAGATGTAAACAAGGTGATGATGCATGATGAAGGAATGCTGAGTCTGGACAGACGTACCTGATTCGGGGCAGGAGAGCGGTCGAGAAGAAGCCTGGACTGACAGGTCGTAGAGCAGGGGTCAGGGGTCAGGGTGTCCTGGGGGGAACTGGGGGAGTTGACCAAGGGTGAGGAGGTGAGGGAAGGGAAGGGAGGGGGGCGCTAGGGTAGGCAGATGCGCAAAGTTGAGGGGTGCTTTGAGTTGAAGGGTGACTAAGTAACAAGACTGGAGACAAGTGAGACCAAGTAGCCTAGTGGCTAATAAGGAGAGCTAGTGGTTAGCAGGCATGGAGGATCAAGGAGGCTAGTGGCTAATTGCTAACAGAATTTACGACTGGCGAGTGGTTAGCAGGGGTAAAGGACTTGGGGGCTAGTGGCTATCAGACATCTGATAGCTAGCAGACTGATAGCTAGTGGCTATCAGACATGGAAACCAAAGAGGCTTGAGGCTAATGGCTACCAGTTTTGGTGGACTGCTAGTGACTGGCTGGTGGCAAGGAGAAATGGTCCCATGTTTGTCGCTAGCGGCTAGAGACAATAATAATCTAGCATACTGTTTGGCCTGGATGGTTGTGCATTAGCTTGAGGCTAATAGCCAATGGCTAAACAAGGGAGGCTAATGGCTAGTGACATTTTAGACCAGGAAAGCTAGTGATCAAAAGCTAGCTGCTAACAGACATGGTAGAAATGGCGCTCCATGAATGCTAGTAGGTAGTAGAAAAGGACAAGAGGACATGCTCGTCCCCAGGGATGCTAGCGGCTAGCAGACACGGAGGACCAGGGAGGCTAACGGCTAGTGGCTAGCAGACATCGTGGACCAGGCCCCCTCCATCCTCCAAACGGAGAAGGCGTAGCTCAGTCTCTCGTGGGCCAGGTAGTTGCAGCTGGCCAGCTTGGCGTCCATCTGGTCACTCTCCAGCACCTGGTACAGGAAGTCGATGTACCTGGAGGCCAGCTTCAGGATCTGGATCTTGCTCAGCTTGTCAGAGGGCAGTGTGGGGATGATCTTGCGCAGCGAGGCGAAGGCGTCGTTCAGAGACTGGGTCCTCTGGCGCTCGCGCACGTTAGCGATGACGCGCTGGGCTTGCGGGTCCTCCAGGGTGGTTCCTCCGGGAGACAGCGCCAGGGGCAGGGCCGGGGCCGGACCCAAGGACGGGGGACTCTTCTTGGGCCTCTTTGGTCCAGAGGGGACCTGGGTCTGGAGAGAGGCCCCCTTGGACTTGGGGGTCTTCGCCTTGTCGCGCGTTGCCGCGGCAACGTCCGCCTTCCTGGTGCCGGTGACTCGTTTGCGTGCTCCGGTGGCGGGAACGGGGGCGATGACAACGGAGGCCGTGGCAACGGTGGAGATGGCGGTCCCCGTTGCCACGACGACAGGGCACGTGTTGGACGGTCTCTCCGGCTCCTCCTCCTCACTGGACGTGGCCCCGCCCTCCTCGGGGAAGTCGATGCTGGTCGTCTCCTCTCGCATGGTCCCCACGTCCCACACCTTACCTTCTGTCTCTCACTCTGTCTCTCTGTTTCTCTCTGTCTCTCTCTCTGTCTCTCTCTATCTTTCTGTCTCTCTATTCAATTCAATGTCTCTCTATCTCTCTGTCTCTGTTTGCATCTGTCTTCTTCTCAGTCTATCTGTCTCAGTCCCTATGTCTCTGAATCGATTTCTCTCTCTGCCTTTCTGTTTCTCTCTATCTCTCTCTTTCTCAAAATTCTTGTCTTTCTTGGGATCTTCACTTTGCCACTCTCTCTTCTACTCTCTCTCTCTCTTTTTGACACTCTCTCTTCTCGTCACTCTTTCCCGGTTTCTGTCTAAGCTGATGTGGGGTGTTAGCTTAGCATAGCCTGTCCGTAAACACTCCAGGTACAGCCTGCAGAGGAAGTCAATGGGCAGATCATCTGATTCCAGCACAGGAAATGTAGTCCATAAATGTAGTCCAGTCCATTGATATGTCAGCGGGCTGGTTTGGTCTGTCTGTCTGCGTCGTGTTTCTGAGCTCCATCTATAGCCACGGTCAACCAGCGAGGCTTTTTAACAGGAGGAGGAGGATGGAACTACAGATCTCCTTCCCATCTGGTTCCCTGATTGGTCCAGATGTGGTTCTCGGGCGTGACCAGGTCAAGAATAACAGGAAGTAGTCGGAGGTGATTGGCGGAGGGTGAAATCGACAAGGCGGAGACTGGGGCATGTGGGCCAACCAATCAGATGTGTTTCTGGCGTTTTTTAATGTTTTTTTTTTTAGAAGTCGTCCAAGTTTATGGGTTCCAGATTTCTTTCAAAACAAGTTGCTAACCACCCCTCCCCCTTTCCCCACCCCTCCCTCCCTGCTTCTCTCTCCATCCCTTCATCCCTTCTCCCTCCCTCTCTCTATGTCTCTGTCTCTCTGTCTCTCTGTCTCTCCATCCCTTCATCTTTACTCTCTCTCTCTCTCTCTCTCTCTCTCTCTCTCTCTCTCTCTCTCTCTCTCTCTCTCTCTCTCTCTCTCTCTCTCTCTCTCTCTCTCTCTCTCTCTCTCTCTCTCTCTCTCTCTCTCTCTCTCTCTCTCTCTCTCTCTCTCTCTCTCTCTCTCTCTCTCTCTCTCTCTCTCTCTCTCTCTCTCTCTCTCTCTCTCTCTCTCTCTCTCTCTCTCTCTCTCTCTCTCTCTCTCTTTCTCTCTCTCCCTCCTACGTCTCCACAACTCAACACTATCATCAATTTCCCCCTGGATTTGGAAAAAAAAACAAGGGGAACAGTTGAGAAGAAAAAAGGTTTAAAGAAAAGAAGCTTTAAATGTATTCTTTGGGGGTCTGTGATTTATACAGCAGCACCCCCCCCCCCGATCACCCCCCCCGTTCACTGCTTTACCGGCCAATAGGACGACACTCAGAACCAGGGCAGCCCTACCCTAACAGTCGCGTCCCAGAAAGTTCTAATCAAAACCTGGACGTCTCATTCTTCTGATCTTTCACCGTCCATACTTATAAGGACCCATTTGCAATCAGCAGAAACCACGCTTCGCTGAGCTGTTGTTTTTTGAGTGTGTGCTTTTTTTCACCAGATCAGTCTATCTGCTTCAGAGCAGCCGCAGAAAAAGGCTGTATGTTCAGAGCGGTTTAGTTTTACTGGGCTGGCCTTGGCTCTGCACTCTGACTGGAGCACGGCAGCTTCAAGGGGAAACTGGCATTCCTGAGGACGGCAGTGAAGTCTAATAGCAGCATTAGCTCAGCGAGGAGGAGAGTCTGGGAAGGAAGACAAGAACCCAGGCTCATCCCTCAGGGCTGGCGTTTCATCCTGGGTGCCAGGATCAGAACATACACTGTAGATCACGGAACATAGGTCATAGAACACAGAACATAGGTCATAGAACACAGAACATAGGTCATAGAACAGGGAACATGAACACAGAACAGAGGTCATAGAAGAATAAAAAATAGTTAATAGAATGTAGGTCATAGAACATAAGTCATGGAACATAGAACATAGAAGATCAAGAAGGAACAGAGAACATCTGGAACGCCCACAGCGCATGTCTTCCAACATGGTTGACGTTCCCGCTCAGAGAAGTGTTTAACTTCTGAGAGCTTACACGATGGCAAAGTGGATCCCAAGCAGGAAAACAGGATACTGAAATACATAATTAATATACTTAAATTATACCTAATTTAAATGTATTAAATATGAGCTTGATGTATTTTCATTACATTGATCTTTTTCTACACAATCAGAATTGTTTTTACTGATATTTAACTTTAATATGATGAAGGCCTATGTAAGTATGTTTGCACTTGAACTTTGCAAGCGTACTTAGTATAATATTTTTTCTCTTGGGACGATTGTTCTACAGTGGTATTTGGTTAGGCTGCATCTGTGAAGCACAATCCACTCTCAGCATCTGACTTGGTTTAAGGCAGGTTTAGTGGGAAATTCTATTGTTTCCCAACTGCCAGTTTTGAACTTGAAGAAAGTTCTAGAACATCTGTTGCATCATAATGGCCTGTTGGATCAGAATCTGGCACATGCTCGTCAGAAGTTGTTGACTTGTTTACCATTCTTTAATCCTTCCTCTAATTATTGGTTCGTAAATGGGCACTTCATGAAGACTCAGTTAGTACAGCTTGTCTAAGATGATGACAGAGCCTTTTCAGCCAGTGCACCCACCCTCACACACACACAACCCTCACACACACACACACACACACACGCCCTCACACCACACACACGTGTTCCCAGTAACATCGCCCTGCTCAGGACAACATGATAAGCACTTAAAGTTTACTGTTCCGTCTTAGCAGCTAGACAGTAGAAAGTGGATACGTTATTATCAGTAGAGATGAAGGGAATTTGAACCACTTGTTAATATATAAAAATGGTTTACTGATACTCCCTGTGGATACATATATCCATATATACATATATATATATATATATATATATATATATACATAATATCTCCAATAGAAAGAGGTTTTCAGCAGGTTTGATTTTATGGTAAAAACCTGTATATATGTCTATGGTAAAAACTACCTGTTTGTATGCAGGCACCAGGAACAATGGGCTGTGATGTCATAGAGGTCATTGATGCCATTGTGAGCAGCAGACCATTCTGGAACAGCGAGGATTCCTTTCAAATGGAGACATTTAAACAAAATCAGTGTGTGTTTGTACCATCTCGGCCTAGGCCCCTAGGGGTACACACACACACACACACACACACACACACACACACACACACACACACACACACACACACACACACACCCTCACACACACACACCTGAAACTGATCAAACTATTTATACTTTATCTACAATTCCATTGCAAGTCCCATTTGGCTGGAAATAAATACCTCAGAAGCGAGCTGGAAGAAGGGAACATGGACATCAGAGTTGATATAAACACATATATACACAGACTGCAGGGTGGGGGAGGGGGGACGGGAGGGGGCGGCACACAATGCCCAGTGTTGTACGGAGTAAAGCCCCCGGTGGTAGGCGGAGCCTGGAAACAGGAAGTGAAGCGAGCGCTCAGTCTTGAGCTGCATGCTCAAACGAGAGCTTAGCCTAAATATTTCCACAGAGAGAGACGGGAGAATGTTATCACACGTGGAGGTTATATACACATCTCCCCACACATGGTCACACACACACACACACACACAGATGTTTGCAGACACCAGTGCCCGCGTCAGACAGACTACATGACCTTTCACATTGCCAAATCACATGCACGGAAAGTGACACACACAACACATAGATTCGTAAACACGCGCACACACACACAAACCACACATAGACTTCTACAGACACACATAAAAAACCACACATAGAAATACGTCTACACATACACACACAAACACACACATACACACACACACAAACACACACACAAACACATGGATTCATACACACACAGGCTGGGCTATGTCTGGCGTGCCACTGTGTCATTGTCTGTCTAACATGGAGGAATGCCTGACAGCAAAAACAGGACACAAGCTCAGAGGGAAAAAAGGATTGAAAAGGAGATGACAGGGAGGGAGGGAGAGAGAGAGAGAGAGAGAGAGAGAGAGAGAGAGAGAGAGAGAGAGAGAGAGAGAGAGAGAGAGAGAGAGAGAGAGAGAGAGAGAGAGAGAGAGAGAGAGAGAGAGAGAGAGAGAGAGAGAGAGAGAGAGAGAGAGAGAGAGAGAGAGAGAGAGAGAGAGAGACAGACAGAAAGAAAGAAACAGAGAGAAAAAGAAAGAAACAGTGAAAGAGAGAAAGAGAGAGCCTTTCTATTCCAACCAGGTCCAGATGGATGGATGGTCGTGGATCTCTTTGATCTCCTCCACCAGAACCTGATTGATGTTGCACATTTCATTTCCTCGTCAAGGACATGACATATTGCTACTCTCTCCCCCCACCCTCTCTCTCATTCTCTCACTCTTTGTCTCTCTCTGTCTCTGTCTTTCTCTCTTTCACTGTTTCTTTCTATCCCCCCCCCTCTCTCTCTCTCTTGCTTTTCATTTCTGCCTCTTCTTCTGCTGTCCCTCAACGGTCATGACACATAATAAAAAGCTGAATGAAAATTCATTCTTACATTCGCAACAAAACTAAGACTGTAGAAACCAGACATGTTGGAGTGGAAACCTGGAACAAACGGATTTGACTTGGAGTCCTCCTGCTTAGAACTGACTGCAGATCAAGAGGACGCAGGTTCGAATCCCCCCTGTATTGAAAAATGCTTTGAATAAAAAGTGTTTGCAGCTAGCCTCAGCTCCAGTTCACACAGCTAGCCTCCGTTTGTGTGACAGTAGGCCAGGCAGAGCTGTCCACAGAGAAGAATGGAGATTAACGTTTTTGTCACTGACTGTTGGCTCATCAAGAAGGGAAGACAAACGCAGACAGAGAGAGAGAGGGGGGGGGAGAGAGGGGGAGAGGGGGGAGAGAGAAGGGGAGGGAGAGACAGAGAGATAGGGAGAGAGAGAGACAGAGAGAGAGGGAGAAAGGGGGAGAGAGGGGGAGGGAGAGACAGAGAGATAGGGAGAGAGAGAGACAGAGAGAGGGAGAAAGGGGGAGAGAGGGGGAGGGAGAGAGACAGAGAAAGAGGGAGAAAGAGAGAGATAGAGAGAGAGAGGGAGAGGGAGAGAGAGGGAGAGAGGGAGGGAGAGAGATATGGAGAGAGAGACACAGAGAGAGAGAGAGAGAGAGAGAGAGAGAAAGAGAGAGATAGAGAGAGGGAGAGAGGGAGGGAGAGAGACAGAGAGAGAGGGAGAAAGAGAGAGAGAGGGGGGAGGGGGAGAGAGAGAGAGGGAGGGAGGGAGAGAGATAGAGAGAGAGAGAGGGGGAGAGAGAGGGAGGGAGGGAGGGAGGGAGGGAGGGAGGGAGGGAGGGAGGGAGGGAGGGAGGGAGGGAGGGAGAGAGAGAGAGAGAGAGAGAGAGAGAGAGAGAGAGAGAGAGAGAGGGAGAGAGGGGGGGGGAGAGAGATGCAGAGAGAAGGTGAAGACGTGTGAGACTCCTACAGACCAACCAACAGGAATGTAGAACAGTCAGCATAGACAGACACTTCTGCACTGTTTATTAGTTGTGTCATACAGACACACACATACAGACACACACACACACACTGTCAAACAAGCAACACATTCTTAAACATAAATGCACACACACACACGCACAACTAGCCACTATTGTACTGTTTGTTTTTTGTGTATGTGTTTACACACACAAACACACGTATATAAACACACACACAATGTTTTTAAACATTTACACACATAATGCAGCATGAGGTTGTTGATGAGAGCCTGTGTTACCTACCCCCGAACAAACACACACCAACAAACACACACACCAACACACACCTTTGTCGATGCTTGGGTTCTGATCTGGTACATCAGCTATGAACCCCCAACCTGCCCCCCCCCAACACACACACCCCAACACACACACCCCAACACACACACCCCAACACACACACACACACAGCAAAAGTCCAAAGCCATGGTACTCTGCCACATCTGGGCTCCATTTCCTCAGGAGAAGAAACACTTCCTGTGTGTGTGTGTGTGTGTGTGTGTGTGTGTGTGTGTGTGTGTGTGCGTGTGTGGGGGAGGCATGGTTAATGTTTGGGTATTTCAGATGAGGCTCAACCCATATGTTTAAATGTCTGTCTAGATTTAATGTAGTGATATAATTGTGTTCATGATTTGGCTGAAAGCATATGTCTGTATACAGTTTGTGTGAGTATGCATGTGTGTGTTTAAGTGTGTGTGTGTGTGTGTTAGGAAGGGGCATAGCTAATGTTTGGGTATTTCAGAGCTGTGTGGGGGTCAGGGGTGAAAGGTCAGGGTTCAGGGTTAAGGGGCTATCCTGCGGTAAACACGTTAACAGTCACTTCAGCAGTAGCAAGACTTCTATTTCCTGTTCTCGACCAACACTTCTATGGTCTCTGAAAGGAGCAGAAGACTAGCTAACCTAAACTGCTATGTCAACACAGGGTTTGAGGACAGCAAGCTTACTAACTGGAATTTAACTATTTTATTTTGAAATACGGCAGTGTGTTGATTAAAAATAATCTAAAATTGTAAGGCTAGTTTAAAAACAACCAACCTAATTTAGGGTTCTAGAATCCAGAATTCATAAGCTCTTCATCTGCCTCCCCCCAACCCTCTCTTTTCCTCATCCTCCATCTACCCTTCCCTTCTTCTCCCCCCCCCCCCCAACCCACTCTTCTCCTCCCCTCCCTTCACCTCCTTCCCCCACCTCCTCCTTCTACTCCCCTCACACATCGCCCTATACGTGAACCCCCAACGTTGGTACTGTACGGCCGCTAACCCCAAACCTGGCACAATGCCGTTCTGGGGGGTTTCACTCGGGTGCTAATCTAGAGCACCGGATTCCTGATTCCAATAATCAGATGGTTAATTAGCTGAATCAGATTAGTTACAATGCACCACAGGAGGGTCACTACAGAGCCTGTTTAGGGTGAGCCTTGCCACTCCCTATTAAGCCCCATTGTAGGTTGTTGCAGTTTGTTGCAGTTCCACCAGAGTTCCACTGGGAGTGATCGCGGTCGAGTGCAAAATGAATGGGAGTCTAAGGAGCTAAACGGCTAAATGTGTCTCTTTCGCCTGATTGTCGTTGAGAAATCTCAGATTTGATTGTAGTTTTTGTATATTTAACATGAATTACAGGTCAAAAAAGCAGAACCAGAATGTCAGAGCATTAGCAACATTAGCAACAACATTAGCAAGCCAAAACTCTTTCTAGCATGTGTGTGTGTGTGTGTGTGTGTGTGTGTGTGGGGGGGGGGGGGGCGTTGTGTTTTTTTTTTTACCTTCCCTTTCGAATTCAGAATTCAAATTACAAGACAAAAAATTATATCCTGAGAAAAGTGGATTTTGAGGGGAATAGCTCCATAGACCTCCATTGATTCTGCATTCGACCGTTAGCGCCCTCATATGGAACTTGAGTGGAACTGCAACCATTTCAGAACCCGGAAGTTTCTCGAGAGTGGCAGTTCTCCCCATAGATATATATAAACACTAGATGTCTCGTCCGCGTTGCTGGACAAACTGTCACTATTCCACTGCATACTTCTATTAAATTTTTTAAAAATTACAGAATTATTCATAAGTATGCAGTGGAATAGCGACATATCTGACGTTGATAACAAACCAAACCGTTTAAAAATCGGTTAAAAATTGAGCAAGTTATGGTCATTTAAAAAGTACATGTAGAATCAACACAATGTTATGGCTGAGCGAGTTGCCTGTGGCAAGATGGCCGCCATGTGCGGACGTTCTAGACGCCGCCGTAAGACATCTAGTGTTTATATATATCTACGGTTCTCCCTATATTAGACATTCTCTGGTCACTCTCCATGAACAGTGTGTTTGTGTGCATACGTGTATTTGTTTTGCTTTTCTCCATGTTACCTGAAGATAAAACTGCAGAAGTCGGAAGAAAACATTTCAAATCGTTACAGTTTGAGTTGAAATTTAAAAAAAAACTGGAATAGTGGCACCATCTAGTGGCGCATGAATGAACTGCTCTGACAATCTCAATTTAACGAGGCAGGTGTCCTACAACAAGGTTTCGAATACCAAAACTGCCGTCCTTTATGGAAGTCACCAAAATCAAGCTGTGTCTATAAAATGAAATTAAACAAGAATATAGAAATGTAACGGTTGGACAAATATATCCATAATCAAAATTCAGATAAATATGACCACTTTTGTTAAAGCACCGAATAATATACATCAAATATAAGAGATTACATTAAATAAAACTTCTGTTGATTTATGACACCTAAGTAAACTACAACGTCCATCAATCTTTCCGCCACCTTTTGAACACGATCCATTTCAATTGGATATCATCATTTTATCCACCAATGGTATTGGAGTATACTGACCCATTCACTCTGTATAGTGGAGATTTCATCTGTCAAATAGCTAGCTAGCTGTCACTTGAAGGTAATAAGCGACTTGTTATCGGTCGGTAGTTACGGCTGTTACATACAGAACAGTATTTTGGTTTTCCGTTAACCAACACTGAGATGGGATCTGGTGAAAGCTCCACCAGAAAAGTGTCTTTCGGCGTTGATGATGAAGACAGGGTCAAAATTGTTCGTGGAGTGAAGGTACTGTAACGTTGCATCGGCTAGCCAGAAAGTCTGGCAGAATGTCCTTATGCTAGCACGCTAGCTAACTTACTGAAACTAACTGCGCATACAATGTTGTTAACATTATTATTTCTCAAATGGTAGCAACATATACAGGACCCTTGCTATACCGGCATCCGGCATGAACTCTGGAGGATGCAAAGGGTGATGCTGGGGATGTACCAGCAGCACAGACCACAGAGTCATGTTACTACTATAGCTACGACCTCTGTGTGTGCGGGTCACCTCATATGAACTGGGCGAGGCGGTGAACTGGGGTGAGGAAATTTGAGCCCTCACTATCGGTGGCGCGTTATGCGGTGGCGAAAAGCCACCAGCGCCGAAGTGTTTCACTTTCAAGCTAATTTTATGGCCTTTATAGCTAGCTACTTGGCTAAATAGCTGGTTAGCAGGCTTAGTAAGCCGCTTGAGAGGACGCAACCCTCTACTCAGTCCGAGTAAATGAACGGCAACAGTTGCTGAATATGCGTCTATTGCCAAATCAAACTAGTTTGCTCAGTCAATCATTAGCCAACAAACAGTGAGATAAAAAGGTCGGCTGTTTAAATAAATCTTCTGCATCCATATGCGTCTGTATTTGGTGACATTGAATGCTGTGTGTGAGGTGAGCTGTCAACCGGGAGAACCTCGTGTTTCTCCCGGCGGTGCCAGGTATGTGGTCTTGGCATCGGTAACCGGCTGAGCTACAGTCGGTTTACAGATACGTCTGCCCTGGGGAGAGGAATCGGGAACGACACCATAAACTACTATTTCTTTATAGTAGCAGATTACGTGTCATGTACTACTACTTCGTAATTAAAAAATAGATTTATCTGATACCTAAAAAAGTAAAAAGTATTAATTGAACATTTGTTTTGACAAACTGAGACCCAAGTATGTTTTATAAGTTTTTAAGTGTAGATTTATACAAACGAGGCTTGACTTAATACAGTTCTCTCACTCGAACCTCCTCCCCGCCCTCACTCTCCTCCTTCCGCCTTACCCTCCCCCCCCTCTCTCTCTTCTTTCCCCTTACACTTGCACTTCTTTCTCCCTCTTTCTCTCTCTTTACCCCTCCCTCCCTCCCTCCCTCCCGTTGTCATGTCCAGCTCTCAGAAGACGTTCTCCAGAGGATGAAAGGTGACCTGGCACCAGAGACCACTGCACAGCCGTCTCCCCCCAGCCCCCAGAGAGAAGCAGGTAACACACACACACACATTACACTATTCACACACACCTTATACTATACACACACACACCTTACGCATGTGTGCTTGTTGGAGAGACATGGTTCATGTTTGGGTATTTCGGCTGTCACCCTGCCGTAACCAAGATGTAACCAAGGCTTCTGTTCTCCCTCCTGCAGCTACTCCCCCTCCTCCCTCCCCCCGCCCACAGCCCCGCCCCCAGCCCCGCCCACAGACACCTGCCCCCACCACCAACACTACAGTTGATGACAAGAAGAGGTGAGTAGTTTAGGTGTGTGTGTGTAAATGCGTGGGTGTATTCTCGTGTGTGTGTTCTCATGTGGTTTTGTGCATTCATGCGTGTGTGTATTTGTGTGTGCTTTCTTGTGTGTGTGTGTGTGTGTGTGCAGGTATGAGCTCCAGCAGGCTGTAGTGAAGGAGGAGATGAGCAGGATGGCTAAGAGAGAGAGGGAGGTGGCGAGGGCCGAGATGAGCAAGGTTCTGCAGAGAGAGAGACTCACCGCACGCCAGGACAACGACAAGGCCCAGATAGTGGTAGGTCTGTCTGTCTGTCTGTCTGTCTCTGTCTGTCTCTCTCTGTCTCTGTCTGTCTGTCTGTCTGTGGCTGGCTGGATATCTGTCTGTCTGTCTGTGGCTGGCTATCTGTCTGAATGCCTGTCTGTCACTCACATACTCACATACACACACACACACACACACACACAAGCACACACACTATCACTCCCTCAGTCAGTGTCTCCCTCTGACTCTTGCAGTCCTCTGTAATGTCCACCTGTGTCCTGTAGAGAGCAGTGTAACACAGGACGTCTGGGTTTAGAAGGACCACAGTTATGAGCTGTGAGTGCTCCTCTACACACACACACTCACAGACACACACACACTCATATACACACACACTCACACACTTAATTAGGCATTCATAGAGATGCAGGCTGTTCCATCCATCCTGTTCTTGTGTTTTTTTCCAATGATTAGTTGATTCATTCATCCTTTATCTGGTTAATTGGTTAGTTCCCTTTGGGGCTAATAAGGATTAAGCCAGGTTAAGAAATTGCAAGTTGAACACTTAGCACAACTCGGATTGCTTCTTAGAATCCCGTCAATATTTTCCACCCAAGACACACACACAAACACACACACACACACACACACTCCTGGTCTCAGAGCAGCCGGAGGGCTGTGTTATCGCAGGTGTGTGAGGAAGAGAGAGAGTCCTGGGGCTTCAGATAGAGGAGACCGTGTTTTACACCTCCCTCCCCTCCCCCCTCCCCTGGTCAGGACATGTTGCAGGGTCTTATCTGTCCAGCGCCATGCGCACGACACTAATAGAAATCCACTGGAGAAGAAGCGTGAGCAGAAGGACCAATGAGAGGACAGGGGGCAGGACTCTGATGGGGAGGGGGAGGTCATTCCAGGCCCAACGCACACATTCACACACGTGAGCGTACGGACACGCATGCACAGTCAGACGTGTGCACACACATTCATATTTACACACACTTGTTAACTTGTATCACACCCACACCATCTTAACACCCTTTTTTATACTTGATTAGAACACTTACAACTGTGATTGTAACCGTGAAAACCCTCTACATGTCTGACATAGTCACAGTAGTCATAGTAAATCATGGACTGGCCTTATCTTGGTTGGGTGTGTGTGTGTGTGTGGGGAGGGGGGGGGGGGAAGTGACCCGGGCATCTTCCTGTTCTCTGTGGGGGGAGATGGGGTCAGACTGAGGATCTGAGAGCTTTCTTATTCTCCTCCCTCCTTTTCTCTCTCTCTCTCTCCTTCCTTCCTTCCTTCCTTCCTTCCTTCCTTCCTTCCTTCCTTCCTTCCTTCCTTCCTTCCTTCCTTCCTTCCTTCCTTCCTTCCTTCCTTCCTTCCTTCCCTCCCTCCTTTCTCCATCTGTCTCTGTCTGTCATTTTCACCCTCCTCCCCTCCCCTCCCCTCCCCTCCCACCCTCTCCTCTCCTCTCCTCTCCTCTCCTCTCCTCTCCTCTCCTCTCCTCTCCTCTCCTCTCCTCTCCTCTCCTCTCCTCCTCCCCTCCCCTCCCCTCCCCTCCCCTCTCTATCAGTCCTCCTGCCTGGTCATCTCAGTGCTTTCTGAAGCCTCATTGTTCATGGCAAATCTTCTGGAGATTAATTTCAGAGCGAGAAAAGAGAGAGGGAGAGAAAGAGAGGGAGAGAAGAGAAAGGGATAAGGAAGGAAGAGAGAGAAATGGCAAGTGAAGGAGCATGAGGAGAGTGCGAAGAGAGAGGGTGAGAAGAGAGACAGAGAGGAGAAAAGAGAGAGAAGGGTGAAAGATGAAAAGAGGGTCTGAAGGGATTTTGTCTTTCTGAACGTATTAATGCCCTTTCACAGTCTGTCGGTGGAAAATAGGTGATAAGTCACATTAGCATACATTCTCCCCTCCTCCCTCCATCCCTCCATCTCCCTCCTTACAATTAAAGAGCGGGCCCATTAGCGGCTCCCCTCTGTGTGTGTGTGTGCGTGTGTGCGTTTGTGCGTGTGTACTGTATGTGTAGGGTTAGGTGTGTGTAGGTCAGTGTTGAGGGTTACTGTAATCAGATCAAATTTGTCTGTAACAGATGTAACGCATCACTGTTGATAACTTCAGTAATCGCATTAGTTACTAATACAAAAATGTCTTGCGTTACTTGCATTACTGCGATCTGCCTATCTGGAGGAGAGAAACAGAACAAATCAAACCTCCCTTTACAGTTCGTGTGTTTGCGTAACACTCGTCACTTGACATAGCCCCAGAGTTCATAAAGGGAAACACAAATTGCACAGAGTCGCTGAGGATGTGTTTTGAGGGATGGAGGTATGCACATTACTTTGTATTAGTGGCGCGAAACTATGTACATTGTGCCCAGGCCAAAAACACCTCTCCACCGGCGCGAACACAACCTCTTATCTGTCAAAGCATCTTGAACGGCACGCTAACTCAAGACTAGCTAAAGATCCCCGGACCCTGAGTGACCCTGAGTGACGCTGAGTGACCCTGAGTGACGCTGACGCCAGGCTGCCTTTGATAAGGCTGGACACACACACACACACCACCCTCACACACACACACACCACACACACACACACACACACACACACACACACACACACACACACACACACCACCCTCACAGACACACACACACACACACACACCACCCTCACAGACACACACACACACACCACCCTCACAGACACACACACACCACACACACACACCACCCTCACAGACACACACACACACACACACACACACACACCACCCTCACAGACACACACACACACACACACCACCCTCACAGACACACACACACACACCACCCTCACAGACACACACACACACCACCCTCACAGACACACACACACACACACACACCACCCTCACAGACACACACACACACACACACCACCCTCACACACACACACACACACACACACACACCACCCTCACAGACACCACCCTCACTGACACACAGCACAGCTTGGCCTAGACCCTGTGTACTTTTATCTACCTGTGAGAGCACTCAAATGTTCTCTCTGTCAAGGCTATCAGCTGCTGCCTCTCCTCTCTCTTCCACTGCAGGACGCTGCAGTTCCCCAAACAGGCACTAGAGGGTGCTCTCTCTCTGCGCTCCCTGTTCGAGAGAGAGAGAGTTTTGTTATACCACCAGACATTCTTCACCTCTCTCTCTTCATCTCTACTTCTCTCTCTCTTTTCTCTCCTCTTTATTCTTGTCCTTGTTGCTGATTCTCCTCCGCTCTCCACACCTTTAATCCTCTTTTTCTCTCTTCACCTTTTCTTTTTACCCCCTCTCTCCCTCCACCCTTCTCCTCCCAAAATCCCTCTATCCTTTCTCTCCCTCCATCTGTAGTGTTTGGTCTTACCTTTCATGTTTTTCTCTGCCCTATCTTCCTCCTTCCTCCCTCCCATCGCTCTTCCTATTTTCCACCTTTTAATGAATGCCAGCCGCTGTGTTTTGATGTGATTTAGTCCTGATAATGCTGATAAATCTGTCCTTTCTCTCTCTCCTTTCTCTCTCTTTCTCCCTGTTTCTCTTTCTCCTTCTCTCTCTTTATCTCTAACTATCTCTAACCCTTCACTATCTCTTTGCTTCTTTCTTTCTCTCCTCCCCCTCTAACCTCCCTCCATCTCTCTCCTCCTCCCCTCCTCCATCCTCTTCCTCCCCCCTCCTCCTCCATCCTCCCCCCTTCCCCTCCTCCTCCATCCTCCCCCCTCCCCCTTCCCCTCCTCCTCCATCCTCCATCCTCCCCCTCCTCTTCCATCCTCTTCCTCTCCCCTCCTCCCTCTCCTCATTCCCCTCCTCCCCCTGACTCCAGCCAGCAGAGGATGTAGATGTGATGGTAAGACAGACAGATAATATAACATATTACCTCCCTCCTCCCTGATCTGATATTCATCATTTCACCAGCTGCACCATGGGCTGTTTCCCTTGCATTACAGCTGAATGTGTGCCTGTTTGTGTGTGTGTCTGTGTACTTCTGTGTGTGTGTGTGTGTGTGTGTGTGTGTGTGCCACCAGACCACTCTCCACGCTCCACAGCTACCCTGCTTCTAAATTGCATATGATCTGCCTGCTGATGGAGGTGATTTTGTGTGTGTGTGTGTTTGTGCACGTGTGTGTGTGTGTTTGTGCACGTGTGTGTGTGTGTTGGGGGTAAGGGGCTGGTGTGTGTGTTAGGGGTAAGGGGCTGGTGTGTGTCTGGATATAATTTGGGGTTGTGCTTTGTTGCACTGTGTTTTTCAGGCTTCTAGATGTTAGACTCACACACTCAGCGCTACAAGGTGCTCCCCCCTTCCCCTCTCTCTCTCTCTCTCTCTCTCTCTCTCTCTCTCTCTCTCTCTCTCTCTCTCTCTCTCTCCCTCCCTCCCTTTGCTCTCTGTCTTTCCTCTCTCTTTCTCTCTCTCTCTCTCTACCTCCCTTTCTTTCTTTCTCCCTCTGTCTCTCCCTCTATGTATTTGTACTTCTCTCCCTCTCCCCCTCTGTGTGTGTGTGTGTGTGTGTGTGTGAGAGCAAGACCCCCTGCTGTGCTACAACCATCTATTTGCATATCCTCCTCCCCTTTCATGAGTGCAATCCCAATCTGCCCCTCCACTTCCTCCTCCTCTAGACTGCTGCTGGTTACCATGGATACTCAATCCAGCCCTTTCTTGACCAGTATGTATGACAGCTTCCTGTGTCTGTGATCATGTAACCTGTTTTGGCCAGTTTGTATGACAACTTCCTGTTTGGGTGACACCTTGTTGGTGGATGTTCTGAGAGCTGAAACACCGGCAGTACTGACAGGTGACAGGTCTCTCCACACCTGGTCTCTCCTCACATGGTCCTCTCCTTACCTGGTCTCTCTCCACACCTGGTCTCTCTCCTCACCTGGTCTCTCTCCACACCTGGTCTCTCCTCACCTGGTCTCACCTCACCTGGTCTCTCCTCACCTGGTCTCTCTCCACACCTGGTCTCTCTCCTCACCTGGTCTCTCTCCTCACCTGGTCTCTCCTCACCTGGTCTCTCTCCTCACCTGGGGCCTCATTTACTAACAGGAATGTGCCCATTTCAGGCATAAAACCATATTTACAAAGGCAGCGCACTTGAATAAAAACGCAGATTAGCGCAGATTAGCGCTGCTGGGAGGGTATAAGGGAGAGTGGGTGTGTGCTGCAAAGAGATGGGAGGAGAGGTGTAGTTCTTCCTGGTAACATTTTAATGTTGGCTGTAACTTTGTGATCCAATATTTCTATCTCCTGTTCGCTGAACCTTCTTTTTCTTTTCCTCAAATCACCCATGGTGGCAGTAACATGCAGGCGATTTCTCCTGTCTTTTAACGGCACGCTAATTAACACCAAAGGGTGGAGTAAGGCGCTGATTGCCCGACGAGGATCTGGTTTGATAAATACCATGCAAAATGCGCAAATACACCGTGCGCTATATGCGATTGGGCAAGCGGTTAAACTGGTTAAGCTGCGGTTGCAATGTTAGTAAATGAGGCCCCTGGTCTCTCCACACCTGGTCTCTCGCCACACCTGGTCTCGCCAAACCTGGTCTCTCTCCTCACCTGGTCTCTCTCCTCACCTGGTCTCTTGCCACACCTGGTCTCTCTCCTCACCTGGTCTCTCTCCACACCTGGTCACGCCAAACCTGGTCTCTCTACACCTGGTCTCTCTCCTCACCTGGTCTCTCTCCACACCTGGTCTCTCTCCTCACCTGGTCTCTTGCCACACCTGGTCTCTCTCCTCACCTGGTCTCTCCACACCTGGTCTCTCTCCACACCTGGTCTCTCCTCACCTGGTCTCTGAGTGTCTGTGTGTGTTTCTGTATCAATGCCTCTCTGTATGTCTGTATCTCTGGACTCTTGCTTCAGTACCTTTCTACTTCATACAAGTGGGACAAGGTAACATACAAGGTCTCTGTCTCTCTAACCTGTGTGTGTGTGTGTGTGTGTGTGTGTGTGTGTGTGTGTCAGGCTCAGCAGCTGCAGAAGAAGGATGCTGAGCTGAAAGCCCTGGATGCCTTCTACAAGGAGCAGCTGTCCCAACTGGAGAAGAGGGTAAGCTCACACACAAACACACACATACCCATACACAAACACACTCACACACACACACACTCATACACACCCACACCAGTAGCACCCTCCTGAGAAAGACATTAGCTGGCGTGGTGCTAAAAGCTGTGGGTGTGTATGTGTGTGTTAGTGCATAAGTGTGTATGTGTGTGTTAGTGCATAAGTGTGTATGTGTGTGTTAGTGCATAAGTGTGTATGTGTGTGTTAGTGCATAAGTGTGTTTGGGGGGGGGAACACCTTTTGTTTCCTGTCATCTGCACTCAGTGATCCTGGGAGGTCACATGCTGTCAGGAAGTGATGCGCTGCGTTGCCAAGTGAAGCAGGATGATGGACATCTGTAAATAGCAGACGTGTTTGGCTAATTGTAGGTCTTAATAGAGGGTGAATTAGGCTGTACACCTCACCACAGCCTTCAGAGAATCTTTGTTCTGGGGGCGTGTCTTCCAAATGCTCACAGTTGTAGTCCTCGCTGATGACAGAGTTGTAGTCCTTGCTGATGATAGAGTTGTAGTCCTCGCTGATGACAGAGTTGTAGTCCTCGCTGATGACAGAGTTGTAGTCCTCGCTGATGACAGAGTTGTAGTCCTCGCTGATGACAGAGTTGTAGTCCTCGCTGATGACAGAGTTGTAGTCCTCGCTGATGACAGAGTTGTAGTTCTCTGCTGTGGGTGGGAAGACCTCAGTCAGACATGGCCCATGTCACATGGGTTAGGATCATGTATTCATTCAGTTATTGTAGTAGTTAGGATTTCTGATAACTGGCTCTAGCGCTGCAGGTATTTTTTCAAGAACATTCGCTTGCAAGCTAGCTGTCTAACATTACTTTTGTTTTCAGACTGTCTGAATATGTTTCGTGAAGATAGGGCTAGCTAGTGATGGCTACTGAGTGTGTGCAAAAAATAGAAACGTTTACCATGACGAAAGGTTGTTACGTAAGGGATAATGTATAGAACGCCGGTCATTATCGGGAAAATAAGCCCCGACAGGGCGAACAGCACAGGTGTGTAGCTTCACTCTGAAGGGGCTTATTTTCCCAATAATGACAACGGCGTTCTATACATTATCCTGCTTATTACACGGCCACTTGCCAACAAAAGGACTTAACACAGTGTGTCTTTTTACAATTTATTTGTTACCATTTGTAGTGTTGATCAGCAGAAAAATAGTTCGCCAAAAACGTTGAACTTCATAGACGTTGAACATTCTTAAGCAACGGAGTACGCGGGGGTTGAAAAGTTACCGGACTACTTGCGGAGTGCTACGAAAGACGTGAATCAGAGGCAAAAAGGCCACTTTCCTTGACAGCGGTCTGTTATTCAGAGCAACGGTCTGTTATCAGAAAATAATTGACCGCAGAATGTTGGGAAGCCCCATTCAAGTGAATGGAGCTTTCTACAGTGTTAAGAACAGCCGTGTAACAATGTGTGTTTGTGTGGAGTGTGTGTTAGTGTGTGTTAGCTGTTCCACCCTCAGAGGAGAGAGACAGGCTTTCTTCTCTCTCTCAGTGATTTTCCATCCTGTTGCTTCCCTTCAGATCCATTTAGTTAGAGCAGCCAGCATGTCCAATCCCCACCGCTAGCTCAATGCTGAGGGAAAACAAAGGATTTGGGGGAGAGAAATATTTACAGAATCAGGACTTCTTAGTGTAGCGGTCCTGTTGGCTTGTCGTGTGTGTGTGGTTCTGGTATCTTGTCGTGTGTGTGTGTAGTTCTGGTAATTTAGGTGTGTGTGTGTGGATCTGGTATCTTGTCGTGTGTGTGTGTGTAGTTCTGGTAATTTGTGTGTGTGTGTGTCTCTGATCAACCAGGACAAAAAACCGACACGCAGACAGGCCGTGCAGATGAACAGAGACTGATGCCTAATTACCATGCAAACATCATGAACAAACATAAAGCTAGCCTGCAGCATATAGTGTGTGTGTGTGTGTGTGTGTGTGTGTGTGTGTGTGTGTGTGTGTGTGTGTGTGTGTGTGTGTGTGTGTGTGTGTGTGTGTGTGTGTGTGTGTGTGTGTGTGTGTGTGTGTGTGTGCGCGCAGCACCAGATCTGGTTAGAGCCGCCTGTCTGGGACCATGTTGTTTGTGTTAATTTTGTCAGAAGGTGCTGGATCAGAGACTGGGGAAGATGAGGAGGAGGAGGAGGAAGGGTAGTGAGGATGATGAGGAGGATGAAGGGTAGTGAGGATGATGAAGGGTAGTGAGGATGATGAGGAGGATGAAGGGTAGTGAGGATGATGAGGAGGATGAAGGGTAGTGAGGATGATGAGGAGGATGAAGGGTAGTGAGGATGATGAGGAGGATGAAGGGTAGTGAGGATGATGAAGGGTAGTGAGGATGATGAGGAGGATGAAGGGTAGTGAGGATGATGAGGAGGAGGAAGGGTAGTGAGGAGGATGAGGAGGATGAAGGGTAGTGAGGATGATGAAGGGTAGTGAGGATGATGAGGAGGATGAAGGGTAGTGAGGATGATGAGGAGGATGAAGGGTAGTGAGGATGATGAAGGGTAGTGAGGATGATGAGGAGGATGAAGGGTAGTGAGGATGATGAGGAGGATGAAGGGTAGTGAGGATGATGAAGGGTAGTGAGGATGATGAGGAGGATGAAGGGTAGTGAGGATGATGAGGAGGATGAAGGGTAGTGAGGATGATGAAGGGTAGTGAGGATGATGAGGAGGATGAAGGGTAGTGAGGATGATGAGAAGGATGAAGGGTAGTGAGGATGATGAAGGGTAGTGAGGATGATGAGGAGGATGAAGGGTAGTGAGGATGATGAGGAGGATGAAGGGTAGTGAGGATGATGAAGGGTAGTGAGCATGATGAAGGGTAGTGAGGATGATGAAGGGTAATGAGGATGATGAGGAGGATGAAGGGTAGTGAGGATGATGAAGGGTAGTGAGGAGGATGAAGCGTAGTGAGGATGATGAAGGGTAGTGAGGATGATGCAGGGTGATGAGGATGGTGCAGGGTGATGCAGGGTGATGAGGATGGTGCAGGGTGATGCAGGGTGATGAGGATGGTGCAGGGTGATGAGGATGGTGCAGGGTGATGAGGATGATGCAGGGTGATGAGGATGATGCAGGGTGATGAGGATGGTGCAGGGTGATGAGGATGGTGCAGGGTGATGCAGGGTGATGAGGATGGTGCAGGGTGATGAGGATGGTGCAGGGTGATGAGGATGGTGCAGGGTGATGAGGATGATGCAGGGTGATGAGGATGATGCAGGGTGATGCAGGGTGATGCAGGGTGATGCAGGGTGATGCAGGGTGATGCAGGGTGGTGCAGGGTGGTGCAGGGTGATGCAGGGTGATGCAGGGTGATGCAGGGTGGTGCAGGGTGATGCAGGGTGATGCAGGGTGATGCAGGATGATGCAGGGTGATGCAGGGTGATGCAGGATGATGCAGGGTGATGCAGGGTGGTGCAGGGTGATGCAGGGTGATGCAGGGTGATGCAGGGTGGTGCAGGGTGATGCAGGGTGATGCAGGGTGGTGCAGGGTGGTGCAGGGTGATGCAGGGTGATGCAGGGTGATGCAGGGTGGTGCAGGGTGGTGCAGGGTGGTGCAGGGTGATGCAGGGTGATGCAGGGTGATGCAGGGTGATGCAGGGTGATGCAGGGTGATGCAGGCTGGCAGTCTCAGTGTGTGTTTGGGCTCAGGGTGTTTGGAGGATCTTAACCAGCCTGAGGATCAGGCTGGGTAGCTTGTCTGTGCAAACTGCAGCATTGAGTGTGTGTGTGTGTGTGTGTGTGTGTGTGTGTGTGTGTGTGTGTGTGTGTGTGTGTGTGTGTAAGAGATGATAATCCTGCTCAGATCCTGATAGCCTGGTCTGGTTGTTGAGCTGTTGACAGGGCTTCACTCTCAGGCCCCTTGACATGGTCTCTCTCCCTCAGTGTCTCTCTCTCCCCCAGTGTCTCTCTCTCGCTCAGTGTCTCTCTCTCCCCCAGTGTCTGTCTCTCGCTCAGTGTCTCTCTCTCCCTCCCTCTCCCCATTCTCCCTCCCCCCTCTCTCTCCACCAGAACACCAGAGCAGAACAGAGGACAGGACTAGTGGTCAAACACACACACACACACACACAACACACACATATACACATACATAATACACGCAAGCACACACACACACACAGACCCTTAGGGTCCACATCGGCCAGCCAATCACAAATTCATTTACTTCAAAGCTTAGGGGGGGGAAATGAATGCATTTTAATTGTGTTTTTTATATTTTTTATTTATTTCTGCAAAGCGGGATTATTAATTTCCCAGCATGCTAGATGAACGTGTGCACATGTCATTGACTATAAGGTGTGTGTGTGTGTACATGTGTGTGTGTGTGACTGACATACTGCAGGGGTTGTGTTAGCATTATCATTAGCGCCAGCCAGCAGTTCACGGGGGGGAGTCTTCACAGCAGAATGCTGGACATGCTTTTTTCTGCATTAAAAACTAGATTTCTGCTGCGTATCAGTTCCGTATGGAAATAGCGTGTGTGTGTGTTTAGACTTCTAAAGAAAGTAAACTTGAACGCTTTCATCACTCCACACTTTGCTGTGTAGGCACACATGTGTGTGTTTGCTGCATCAATACTTAAGGGTAGTTTAGCAATCTGTCGTGAATTGTGGATTCCAAATTCTTTATGCCAGATTATTAGAAGAGCACAAAGGTGTGTCTTTAGAGTCTGAATGGCTGGCTGGCTAATGGGGTGAGGGTGAGGAGAGAGGGAGAGGAGCGAGGGAGAGGAGAGAGGGAGAGGAGGGATGGAGAGGAGAGAGGGAGAGGAGGGAGGGAGGGAGAGGAGGGAGGGAGAGGAGTGAGGGTGAGGAGAGGGGGTGAGGGAAGGAGGGTGAGGAGAGAGGGTGAGGAGAGAGGGTGAGGGAAGGAAGGAGAGGAGAGAGGGTAAGGAGAGAGGGGGATGAGAGAGGGTGAGGAGAGAGGGTGAGGGAAGGAAGGAGAGGAGAGAGGGTAAGGAGAGAGGGGGATGAGAGAGGGTGAGGAGAGAGGGTGAGGAGAGAGGGTGAGGAGAGAGGGTGAGGGAAGGAAGGAGAGGAGAGAGGGTAAGGAGAGAGGGGGATGAGAGAGGGTGAGGAGAGAGGGTGAGGGAAGGAGGGAGAGGGAAGGAAGGTGAGGAGAGAGTGAGAGGGAAGGAAGGAAGGAGAGAGGGAAGGAAGGATGGATGGCAGATGAGTGTGCGGTTGCCAAGGAGACGCGTGCCAGGTGACAGCTGCCAGATTAGCACCGGCAAATCCGGTTAAGACGGTGTCATTGCCACGGCAACGGGGGGCTCCTCAGAATGGGGGATTAGATGGAGGAACCTCCTGCTCCCCTAGCCTAGACCTGGCCCTGGCCTCGCTAGCCTCCCCCTAGCTCCGGCCTCACTAACCTCTTAACCCCGGCCCCAGCCTCGCTAGCCACTAACCCCAGCCCCAGCCTCGCTAGCCACTAACCCCAGCCCCAGCCTCTCTCCTCCAGCCCAGCCTTTCTCCCCAGCCTCTTTCCTCCAGCTCCAGCCTCTCTCCCCACCCTCTCTTTCCTCCAGCTCCAGCCTCTCTACCCACCCTCTCTTCTCCAGCTCCAGCCTCTCCCCTCCAGCCCCAGCCTCTCTCCCCGGCCCCAGATGGCCGTTTATGTTGGTTAAATATTGAGGAATCTCTGGAGTCTGAGCCTGGAGGCTGAGAGAGTGTGTGTGTGTGTGTGTGTGTGTGTGTGTGTGTGTGTGTGTGTGTGTGTGTGTGTGTGTGTGTGAGAGAGTGTAGAGGAGTTTATGCTTTCAGCAGGAGCTGTGTTTGGGATTACCATTGTTTTAGGGAATCAGTACTGATTCTCTGTATGATTGTGTGTGTAAGTGTAAGTGTGTGCATATGAGTGTGCGTGTGTGTGTGTTCTCCCAGGTGGTACAGCTAAGCTAGGCTCTGCAGCCTCTGCTGGATGAAGAGATCTTCCTGTTACAAGGATCTGGGTCAGAGTCTGTCTGGAGTCACCCTCTACAGAGACTCCCTCACTCTCACACACACACACACACACACACACACACTCCCTCACACTCACAACACAGTCTGGAAACACAGCAACACCACTGCCCATACTTGCATACAGTACAACATCATCATCATCATGTTATGTGACATCTAGTTCCCTCTCCTTGTCTCTCCCCCATCTCTCTAGCTGCCTCCCACCTGCCCCTGTCTCTCCCCCCTGCCCCTGTGTCTTTCCTCTGTCTCTCCCCTGTTTCTCCCCCATGTCTCTCTCCCCTGTCTCTCCCCCCTCTCTCTCTCCCCTGTCTCTCCCCCCTGTTCCCCTGTCTCTCTCCCCTGCCTCTCCCCCCTCTCTCTCCCCTGTCTCTCCCCCCTGTTCCCCTGTCTCTTCCCCTGTCTCTCCCCCTGTCTCTCCCCCTGTCTCTCTCCCCTCTGTCCCCCCCCCCCCTGCTCTCTCCCCTGTCTCTCCCCCCTGTCTCTCTCCCCTGTCTCTCCCCCCTGTTCCCCTGTCTCTTCCCCTGTCTCTCCCCCTGTCTCTCCCCCGTCTCTCTCCCCTGTCTCTCCCCCGTCTTTCCCCCTGTCTCTCCCCATGTCTCTCTCCCCTGTCTCCCTCCCCCCTGCCCCTGTCTCTCCACCATGTCTCTCCCCCTGTCTCTCCCCCCTGTCTCTCCCCCCTGTTTCTCCCCCCTGTCTCTCTCCCCTGTCTCTCCCTCCTGTCTCCCTCCCCCCTGCCCCTGTCTCTCCCCCTTGCCCCTGTCTCTCACCCTCTCTCCCCCCTGCCCCTCCCCCTCCCTCGGCCCTGTGATGGAAGGGTTGCTGGAGCGAGGTGAGACGGGCAGAGCGATGACAGGGACTGACCCCCAGCAAGGCATGCTGGGAATTGATGTTCATGCAAGGATGAGGTTCACTGGTGTTGTCATCCATCACTCACCTGCTGCTGCCTCGCTCTGGCTACCTGCTGCCAGTCTGTGTGTGTGTGAGTTTGTCTGGACTGGCATATGTGTGCCGGTGCTTTTGTATATGTCCTTGCCTGTGTCGTGAGTGTGTATGTGCCTGTGTGTGTGTGTCTTCAGATATGTGTGTGTGTGTGTTCAGTATGTGTTTGTGTGTGTACAGTATGTGTGCGTTTTTGTTTATGTTATGTGCCCACCATGGCTATTCCCTCCAATCTGTCTGCAGTCCTAACTGCTGCTGTTCATCTCTCCCCCTGCGATAACAACCACTTACCTTCCCCTTGAACACCATTATAGCTACACTAAACACACACCTCCTGTAAAGGTCTCAGTGGGCCCTAGAGCTCCACAGTTACCCTGCAACTCTCCACCAGGCCATGAGCCGACATCTCTCAAGTCCAGTAAGGATGTGAGACAGGTTCTCTAGCCCAGTACTGATGTGAGACAGGTTCTGTAGCCCAGTACTGATGTGAGACGGGTTCTCTAGCCCAGTACTGATGTGAGACAGGTTCTGTAGCCCAATACTGATGTGAGACAGGTTCTCTAGCCCAGTACTGATGTGAGACAGGTTCTGTAGTCCAGTACTGATGTGAGACAGGTTCTGTAGCCCAGTACTGATGTGAGACAGGTTCTGTAGCCCAGTACTGATGTGAGACAGGTTCTCTAGCCCAGTACTGATGTGAGACAGGTTCTGTAGCCCAGTACTGATGTGAGACAGGTTCTCTAGCCCAGTACTGATGTAAGACAGGTTCTGTTGCCCAGTACTGATGTGAGACAGGTTCTCTAGCCCAGTACGGATGTGAGACAGGTTATCTAGCCCAGTACTGATGTGAGACAGGTTCTGTAGCCCAGTACTGACGTGAGACAGGTTCTGTAGCCCAGTACTGATGTGAGACAGGTTCTCTAGTCCAGTACAGATGTGAGACAGGTTATCTAGCCCAGTACTGATGTGAGACAGGTTCTCTAGCCCAGTACTGATGTGAGACAGGTTCTCTAGCCCAGTACTGATGTAAGACAGGTTCTGTTGCCCAGTACTGATGTGAGACAGGTTCTCTAGCCCAGTACGGATGTGAGACAGGTTCTGTAGCCCAGTACTGACGTGAGACAGGTTCTGTAGCCCAGTACTGATGTGAGACAGGTTCTCTAGTCCAGTACAGATGTGAGACAGGTTCTCTAGCCCAGTACTGATGTGAGACAGGTTCTCTAGCCCAATACTGATGTGAGACAGGTTCTCTAGTCCAGTACAGATGTGAGACAGGTTATCTAGCCCAGTACTGATGTGAGACAGGTTCTCTAGCCCAATACTGATGTGAGACAGGTTCTGTAGCCCAGTACTGATGTGAGACAAGTTCTCTAATCCAGTACTGATGTGAGACAGGTTTTCTAGCCCAGTACTGATGTGAGACAGGTTCTCTAGTCCGGTACTGATGTGAGACAGGCTCCTAGCCCGGTACTGATGTGAGACAGGCTACAGCAGTAACTAGGGATGGAGATTTGAACTGATTTCACTATTCGAATAGTATCCGAAATTATTTTCGAATATCCGGATAATCTATTTTATTAATGTGGTTCCGTTATGTAATTAGCCTGACGTGACGCAAAGCATACAGTAAACACATGAACCACCACACATTCTGGCAATAATTGGGACTGTTAAACTATTAGATTAAATAAGGGTTGAATAAAGAAAACAAATGAAAGATAAATTTATTAACATGACGAAAAGACAATGAACTTGAAAAAACGCTGCGTCTTCAGACATAGGCTCTTAATTTGGCGGAAAAGCGATTAGCCTATCATTATGTGAAATAAAAAGTAGGCTACATTGGACTAAATTAAACAAATTGGGTAGGCTATCTTCCATAAAAACGAAAGACACACGGAGAAATATTGCATATTAACTTGGATATTAACTTGGAACCGGAATCCTATAGGATACGGTGCGCCACCACACATTGCGAACATAAACAGCCGATTACGCTAGCTCTACATGGCTACTGGTAAGAAAATAAATAAGCCACAACTGCATTAGCCATGCGCATTTTTATTCAGGAGCATTAGCATGTAAACATGCTCAGGGGAGAGGCTATAGTACGGAGTCGATTTACGAGCAGGCCGGCGTAGAAAAGACTGCAGGAACTGAGGTTGTTGCGTGGTACTGCTTAGCCAGGACACTAAGCTTCTTGTAGCGCCAAATGAAATGAAAGGAGACTCGCAGCAGAACGCAGGCGTAGCCTACCTTTTTTGATGGTTTTCATCATTTTCTAACGTCACAACTATTAGAATTCACAACATGACCCGACGGTTTTTCAATAAAACCTTTTTTTTTAAATCAAACTATGCTCATAAGTATTCGAAAAAAGTATTCGAATACTAACTTACTTTAGGATATCCGGATATTCGATTAACCACGCCCATCCCTAGCAGTAACAGATGTTGCCAACCAGTACAGGAAATTTGTGTAGGTTACCTCGGTGTGTGTGCGTTTGACTGTTGATAGAGAGGTTGAAGGTTCAAATCCTTCCCTGTACTTTGGAGACACCGGTCCAGCAAGGTGGAGGTATGGCAGTGAACCTGTCTCTCTCTACCTCAACCACTTCACCGCAGGGCCTCAAGGTCCACCGCATTTTAGCTCACGTAGGGCCTGATGAGTAACTGTGTGTGTGTGTGTGTGTGTCTTTCAGAACCTGGAGCGCTACAGCCAAGCCTGCGAGCAGTTCCATGAAGGTGCCACAAAGTCAGAAGCTCAGATCAAGTAAGTTCTGATTTAGTATGAATATAAATTAATGCGTTTAAGACATGTATGTGAATATAGTTTACATGGTAGTCTATGGGTAATGTATTGTAAAGGGTGGTCAATGGGTCTGTGGGTCGTTCTAATGGGATTAAACTTCTTCTGTTGTACAGACTTCTTGTGTTTAGTCTCTCCAGATGTTGCCCTGGGATACAGGATTCCTCAAGGGAACTCCATGGGCAGCAGTAATACTTTAATCCAGCAGTATTTTAGCAGGGACGCTCTCTAGATTATGGTAGATTACAGGATCATATCACAGATAATCCCTCACTATTTTGAGATGGAGGTTTAGGCCGTTCTAGCTGGTGAATTTCAGCATGATGCCAGTGTGACAACAGAGGAAACACACACACACAGAACCAAGTGCATCCTAGGTCTCAGACAGGAAATCTAAAACGTAATCTCCAGATACAACCAGAGATGGACTGAGGTATGTGTGTGACACAGTGAGACCAGTCACCTGGGGTTAGAGGACTAGTAATCCCAGGAGGAGGACCGAGGGCCTGATTAGGGATTTGATATGCAGAACTGACAGTTTGTGTGTGTGTGTGTGTGTGTGTTTGTGTGTGTGTGTGTGTGTGTTGACGTATCAGCGTCTGACGTCTGACAGGAAGTAAGTGGTCAAGAGACATGGAGACTCGCCCTTCCATCATATGGACAGATATAAATGTCGTGCTGCCGTAAGTGTGTGTGTCAATGTGTGTGTGAGTGTGTGTGTGAGTCTTGTCTTGTCTGTGTTGCCCTAGGTAACTAGTCCATATAATTCAACGAAACACATTCACATACACACATACACTCACACACATACAATCTTATGCACACACACATATAGCTCACACGTATACAGACACATATACAATATGGCATTGTGGTCAAAATAAATGAAGTAGAATAACTATAGGACTATTTGATTGGGCCTGAAGCACTGTGGGATTATGAGGCTGTGGGATTATGAGGCTGTGGGATTATGAATGGTCTCTGTGGGTGGAGGCTGTGTAAGGCTGGGGCTTTGGGATGCTGAGTGTGTTTGTATTAGCAGTGCCATTCCGGCGCTGTCACGGAGCTTAGGCACACAGGGACAGGACGGAGACAGTACAGTACAGTACACGCCTGAGTGTGTGAGAGAGAGGGAGGGAGGGAGGGAGTGTGTGTGAGAGGGAGGGAGGGAGTGTGTGTGTGTGTGTGTGTGAGAGGGAGGGAGGAAATGTGTGTGTGTGTGTGTGAGAGAGAGGGAGGAAATGTGTGTGTGTGTGAGAAAGACCGAGGAAATGTGTGTGTGTGTGTGTGTGTGTGTGTGTGTGAGAGAGAGAGGAAGTGTGAAAGTGTGAGCGTGAACGTGTGAATGTGTGAGGGAGTGTGTGTGTGTGAGAGAGAGAGACAGAGACTGTGAAAGTGTGTGTGTGAGAAAGATCTAATCCGGACATTAATCCCTGATGTGCTCTGAGGGGTTTGGCTGCTACAGGGAGGCAGGGAGTACCATGTCAGACTGTCATTGCTGTCACTGCCTCCCCCCCTTTCCTCTCCTCCCCCCTCCTTCCTCCTCCCACCCTCTTCTCCTCCTCCTTACTCATCTCCTTCCCCCCTCCTCCTCCTCCTCGCCTGTGGCTGTGTTTGTCTACGTCTGTATGCCTGTCTCTGTCTGCCTGTCTGTCTGTCTGTCTGTCTGACTAGCTGTCTGTGTCTGTCTGACTAGCTGTCTGTGTCTGTCTGTCTGTCTGTCTGTCTGTATGCCTGTCTCTGTCTGTCTGTATGCCTGTCTGTCTGTCTGACTAGCTGTCTGTGTCTGTCTGACTAGCTGTCTGTGTCTATCTGTCTGTCTGTCTGACTAGCTGTCTGTGTCTGTCTGTCTGACTAGCTGTCTGTGTCTGTCTGTCTGTCTGTCTGACTGACTAGCTGTCTGTGTCTGTCTGTCTGACTAAGCTGTCTGTGTCTGTCTGTCTGACTAGCTGTCTGTGTCTGTCTGTCTGTCTGTCTGACTAGCTGTCTATGTCTGTCTGTCTGTCTGACTAGCTGTGTGGCTTGCTGACTGCAGGTGGTGTGTCTGGCACCTGGCCAGGCCACTGCAGACCTCTCCTACTGCAGACCTCTCCTACTGGGCTGCAAAGAGGGGTGGAGGGAGAGAGGGAGGGAGGAGAAGGGAGGTGTAGGAAGAGGAGTAGTGGTAGGAGAGAGGGAGAAGAGAGGTGGGGAAAGGGAGGGAGGAGAAGAGGACAGGGTTAAGAGAGAGAGAGAGAGAGAGAGAGAGAGAGAGAGAGAGACAGAGAGAGAGAGAGAGAGAGAGAGAGAGAGAGAGGTGGAGAGAGGTGGACTGACAGATTTAAGTGAGTTCCAGAGTGCACAAGAATCCCCAGTGCTGCAGGAAAGATTGGAAGGAGGAGGGGAGAGGGGGGAGGAGGTAGAGAGGAGGGAGAGAGGAGGGAAGGAGGGAGAGAGGAGGGAAGGAGGGAGAGAGGGGGGAGGAGGGGAGAGAGGGGGAGGAGGGAGAGAGGGGGGAGGAGGGAGAGAGGGGGAGGAGGGAGAGAGGGGGAGGAGAAGGAAGGAGAGGGAGGCCTGCTCAGTCAATTGAAAAGCTGTCAAGAGTGCATGGCCCTTGAAGCAACACCCGTAGATAAGACAGAACTCTGTCTTCCCCTCTCCCTCTCATCCCTTCTCTTTCTCTAGCTCTCCATCGCTCTCTCCCTCCCTCCATCTCTGCTTCGCTTCTTCTCCTCCCCCCTCCCTCCCTCCACCATCTAGGTTTGGATAACACTACTGTAATCTAGTTCCTGTCACACCTTTCTCCTCCAAAATATATCAGATAAGATGAGTGTGTTGTGTGTGTGTTGTGGTGGCTTGCTGGTTTACCATGTTCATTCGCTAGTGAGATTAATGTATTTATCTCTCTCCCACAGCCCTCGTCAGGCCTTGGTTGGGGAAAGCTGGGCTGAGGAGGAAGTTATCAGTTAGGACCCAAGGCTGAGCTAACGCGAGGCCAGGCTAGTTAGCATCAGCGCTTTTCATCGGTACTGGTTGACTTCAGGGGATTAGTGCAGCTGGCGACAAAGTTGTCTCCTCTCTGTTATAGTCTAATTGAACAACTCCGGGCTAACGCTAGGCTAGTTAAGTTAGCCTCAGGACTAATGGGTGCTGGTTGATGTCAGGGGATTAAAAAGCTGCTTATTTTCTCTTTTACAGTAGTGATGGGGGAAACGAAGCTTTCCGAAGCAATGAGCTATTTGACACAATTGTGTCGAAAAAGTGTTGTTTGTTCGAAGCGTTCGATACATCTTCTCCATAGGGACATCTGCTGGTCAGTTCATGGTATGGCGACTGTATCGAGCGATGGAAGGAATCAAGTGACGTCAAGTCCTCGAGACGTCAGTCTCACAATCGTCATTGACAACATGATAAATAAAGGGTTATGAGACAAATGCGTTTTAGTGGAAGTATATGCTAAATGAATACATAATTATATGATCATGTCTAGCGGAAAAGATTTAGGGACATGCTTTTGCAACCGGGAAAGGGATGGCCACATTTGAAGTCTGGTAAAACTAGAGAAGGATGTGTGCTTGTGTACACCTACTATCTCAAATCTGTATCTATCTCAGTCTATCAAGCTCTGGCAATGTATCTGTATCTCTGGCTCTGTCAATTAACGTGAATCCGAGGCAAAAAGGCCACTTCCCTTGACAGCGATAAGTTGTCAAAAAATAATTGACCGCAGAACGTTGGGAAGCCCCATTCAAGTGAATGGGGCATTCTACAGCATTCAGAGCAGCCGTGATGTCTTTTTAAGCGTTTGTCTCAGCTGCTCGTGTGACGTCTGAAGCTTCGGACGTCACTTCGACACTTCGTCAGGTGATCGCGTGATATCTGCTCATTTGCAGCGTAACATCACTACTTTACAGTCTAAAGATGACTAAGGCAGTAGGCTAGACTAGCTACCTTTTATTTGTTAAGTCTTATAACAGATCGTTAAAGCTTCAGACTAGAAAGCTAGGATAGCTAGCGGAAAGCACCTCTTTCCCCCCCTTTTAAAGTCTGTTTACAGATCGCTATGCTAACACTAAGCTAGGCTAATACTAAGCTAGGCTAGCTAGTGTCATTGTTTATGAACTTTGTATGAAAAGTTTTAAGTGACTAGTTAGCTAAATATGTTATGAGTGACCAGTTCCTACATTAGTCCAGTTAGAGACACGTCCTTATAACTACACCGAACTTTACCAAATACGCACTCGGCAGGGCCAACTTTCCTATATACGTTATTTCTACGTCGCTAAAAGCGTCTGCCAAATAAACATAAAAGGCAAAACAATTAAGTGTGTACTGTACACGACTCCATCTTGAATTTCCATTTCAGTACTGATAAATAGGTCTGTTTGTTTGTTGTTTATATGTTGTTTGTGCTCTGTTTCTTTAAGCTGTGCTGCCTGGTGCTAATGCCAAGAAGTAGGCTTTTGTTCTACAGCCCGACGGTTGTTTGAGGAGATTAAGAAATATCCCAATGTTCCGTAATTAAGGCCTTAATCTCACTGCCTTATATTGAATAAACTGTAGATGTAGAATGCACAAATTACCCCTCGCTCACTCACTCACAGACTGACAGATTTTCTCTTCTTCTCTCTCCCTATCTTTTCTTCTCTTTCGCTCCCTTTTATTTTTCTCTCTTACTCTTTCTGTTTGACTTCTCTCTCCCTCATTGCATCTCTCCCCCTCTCCTCCTTCTCTCTCTCCCCCTCTCCTTCTTCTCTCTCTTCCCTTCTCCTCCTTCTCCTCTAACCCTGTGTTTCTCTCCTCAGTCGATCTGAGTTAATATCACTTTATTTACTCCCTCACCTTTAATTCGGTGGAGGGGGTCTGGACTCCTGTTACTACGGCAAACCAATTTTCTGCCCGGCATCCCTTTAATAACCCCCCTGGTGGAAACACAGCACTTGCTCTCAATTAAAGGAGAGGTCCTTATCTGAAAGACAGGAAGTGACACACTGCAGCCCGCTCTGCTGTCCTCTTTAGTCTTTGGTCTTCTCTTATCGGGGGGGGGGGGGGGGGGGATCAGAGGGCAGGGGGGGAGCGAAAGAAGAGATGAGAAATGGGAGGTGGAGAAGGAAAGGAGAACTAAGGTGGGGACAGAGGAGTGAGACTGAGGGAGAGGAGTGAGACTGAGGGAGAGGAGAGAGAAGAAGATGACACAGCTACGTACAGTAGATATTATTCAGTTCTCATCTGTCTCTCTGCCTTCCATCCTCCCCACTCTTTTTCTGTCTCTGTCCATCTCTCCCTCTCTCACACGTTCTCCCTTTTTTTCTCCCTTCTCCATCTTTCTCTTCCTCTCTTCCCTCAGCCTCCCCCTCCATCAGTAGATAAGATGAGTAGGTGTTAATTGATGTGTTTTCATTTATGGGTGAAAGTGACTCTCACGTCGGAGTCAAAGCAGAGGCGAAGCTTTTATTCCAGGTTTCAATTAAGCCCAGCGTCAAAGTGTCCTCAGAGAGAGAGCAGGGAAGCTGTGTGTGTGTGCGTGTGTGTAGGATGAGTGATGTGTGTGGTGTGTGTAATATGTGGTGTGTGTTTGGTATGGTATGAGTTTTACTGTATACAGTATATCTTATGTGTGTGTGTAGTAGAGTGATATGTGTGTGTGTAGTAGAGTGATGTGTGTGTGTGTGTGTGTGTCTTGTAGGGGCGAGCGGCTGAACCTGCATAACTTCCCTTAATCAATCAGGCTTCAGGGAGATTGATGTGTCACATCCATCACACACCAACAGGAACACACATTCACATGTGGAATGTTCACACGCATTCCTTCCACTGAAAACTCACATCCACATATGTAAAATGCTTCCAGCAACACATATAGCACAAAGATTGTTAAATACTAGAAGACCAAACACCAGAGATGGGAAGTAATTAAGTAGAAATACTTTGTTACTGTAGTTAAGTAGATTTTTCTGGTATCAGAACTTTTTAAATTTTTCTGACAACTTTTTACTTTCACTCCTTAACTTCTTTACACAAATATCTGTACTTTCTACAGAGGGCTTCCTTTAGATATGTACCTAAACCAACCTAAAAAGCCTCTATATAAATGTATATATTGTGTTTACATACAGGTCTGCTGTGATCAATACGTGCTGCTGTTTCCAGTCCAACTCCTACTCTAGTAGACAGTATGGACTGTAGTGTATACATGGTGGAGTCTGAACATACAGTCTTTCACAGTTCGAGCTCTCAGAACAACTGGAAAGTGTTTGTGAGATGGGATGTGTTGGAGGTTAAACCATCTGAATCAGAACTGTTCCTCCTGAACGCACCGAGCTGGAAGACCCTGCTTGTGCAGGGGTTTGTTTTCTTATACTGAATACAAACCTCTCTCTTTATCACCTTCTCCCTCCTCCCCTCTCTCCCTCTTCCCCTCTCTCCCCCTCCCCTCTCTCCCTCCTCCCTCTCTCCCTCCTCCTCCTCTCTCCCTCCTCCTCCTCCTCTCTCCTCTCTCCCTCCTCCCTCTCTCCCTCCTCCTCTCTCCCCTCTCTCCCTCTCTCCCTCCTCCTCTCTCCCTCCTCCTCTCTCCCCCCTCCCCTCCCTCCTCCTCCTCTCTCCCCCCTCCCCTCTCTCCCCTCCTCCTCCCCCCTCCCCTCTCTCCCCTCCCCTCTCTCCCCCCCCAGGTCTCGTAGTACAGACCCAGTATGCACCAGTCTCCAGGCCCAGATCCTCACGTGCTACAGGGACAACAGAGACCAGACGCTCCACTGTTCTGACCTGGCCAAGCAGTACATGCGCTGCATCGACGCTGCCAAGAAGGTGACCGTCCAGTCTACACCACCTACGCTACCCTACACTGACCTACCGTAGCACGCACGTTCTAGTCTATGCATATCTACATCACACTTATCTATGAGAGTATACACATTCTAGTGCACGCTATATCTATACCATACACATTCTAGTGCACGCCTATATCTATACCAGGCTCCTGTTCGCTCGAGCTGCAGACATCTGAAAGCTGGCCTTGATGAAGAGAGAAACTCCAGCGCACCTCTGGAGTGATCCAGTATTCAGCCCCCTCCTTCTCCCTCAGACTCCATCAATACAGACTAGAACAGATTGCAACCCTGAAGACACTCAGAAACCAAGCTCTGGGCCTCATAAATAATGGGCTGTGTTCTGGTCCCGGTGTCTTCTGAAGGGTTAGCTATGTACCTCCTTGAGTTCTTGGTTCTGTGGCTCCTTGCTATCTTGGTAGCTTGGATCCTGAATCCTTGGGCCCTTTAACTGTGGCTCCTGGTTCCTTGAGAAAGTTCCCAGTGTTATTTTAACACTCAGGCTGGGAAGAAAATTCAGTTTGGCAGCCTTGGTTTCTTATTAGTTTAAAGAGATCTTGATCAGACACACACCAAATACAGCTCCTCTGCTGTGTGTATGCGAGTGTGTGTATGCGCTTGCAGTCATGCTTACTTTCAACGGGTGTGTGGTGATTTCATTGCACTGAGCTGAACCAACAGCTGAGTTCCTGCACAGACCAGTTCAGCTAGATAACGAGATCTGAAATCACAAACCTTTGAAAGCAGAAGAACACACACGCGCAAACACACACAGACAAAGACACACACACACAGACAAGAACAGAGACATACATAACACACACACACAAGGACAGAGACATACACACCCACACACACAAGGACAGAGACATACACACCCACACACACAGTTAGTGAACCAGAGCTCAGTGAGGCAGTGATGCTCATCCGCACCAGACCCACAGGACAACACAGAACACATCAACTCTCCTCTCATCTCTCTCTCTACCCCTCCTCTCTCTCTCTCTCTCTCTCTCTCTCTCTCTCTCTCTCTCTCTCTACCCCTCCTCTCTCTCTCGCTCTCTCTGTCTCTCTACCACTTTGTCTCTGTCTCATCTCTCTGTCTCTCTGTCTCTTTATCTCCCACGTTCCTTTGCTTTTGAGGCTCCTCTGACTTTCAGCCAATCAAAGGACAGTTTAGTTTGGTGTTTCTCCAAGCCGTGGTGTGTGTCATCACCTGCAGAGGTGGAGCTCCACTGACGATGCACACAACTGATCATTGATTCATCAAGCGGCCTTTAGGATGACAACATCCCTCACTCCATATCCATATCAAAACACACACACACACAGACATAAAGCTGATTAAAATGAAAGACATGAAAGCCATATCTGTGTGTGTGTTTTTATCTGGGCTTCTGTGTGTGTGTGTGTGTGTGTGTGTGTGTATGTGTGTGTTGCCATCCAGGCTGGGGTCTGGTCAGAAGAGCTGAACCAGACAGGGCTTATTAGTGCTCTGACAACGCTCCACCATGCTACGAGAGAGAGGGAGAGAGAGGAAGGAAGAGAGAAAGAGACAGAGCGGAGGATCAAGAATGATAGGATTATTGTGTGTGAGACACTGTGTTGATGGGCCAGACGGACTTCTAGAGACATACTGAGAGAGATGTTCATGCGTGGGTCCTCTCTCGCAGGGTTAGGAACAGGGTTAGGGTTAGGAACAGGGTTAGGAACAGGGTTAGGAACAGGGTTAGGAACAGGGTTAGAAACAGGGTTAGAAACAGGGTTAGGAACAGGGTTAGGAACAGGGTTAGGAACAGGGTTAGGAACAGGGTTAGGAACAGGGTTAGGGTTAAACAGGGTTAGGAACAGGGTGTTCCCCCTGTGTGGGCTGATCCTGCTCTTTTACACACAGACTGAAGACTCTTCTAGAAGTGTGGAGATGACCTCCACCTAACTCTGCAGTCAGGAAGAGAGACACCAGGAGACACACAGTTAATGAAGAGAGTGAGGATATCGAAATGGAGGGAGTGTGCTGGGGAGAAATGGAGAGCGAGAGAGATAGATAAGGAGGTAGAGAGAGATGGAGAAGGAAAGAGGTAGAGATAGATGGGGAGGTGGAGAGAGAGAGATGGGGAGGTAGAGAGAGGGAGAGATGGGGGGATAGACTGAGTCTGGTGATAAGGACTGACCCTTTTTCCACCTCTCCTCCACCTCACAAACACCTCTCCTCCACCTCACACACACCTCTATTTCCTTGCTTCTCCCCTCCTGCTGCTCTCCTGCCCCTACTCTCATCCCTCCATCATTGAGGCACCTCACAGAGTCCTGTGTTCGTGTGTTCGTGTTCTTACCACGCATGTTTTTTGTCAGTTAAGCATGCGCTGCTCTCTGATTGGCTGAGCCCTGCTGTAGATGCAGCATCAGGGTTATTTTGATCTTAAATCCCTAGATTGACTGTGTGTGTGAAGGTGTGTGTGTGTACGATGGTGTGTGAGTGTGTCTGAAGTTGTGAGTGTGTGTGTGTGTGTGTTTATGAAATGAGCTGAGGAGAGGTGGAGAGCGGAGGGCGGGAGAGAGAGAGAGAGAGAAGGCAGATGGACAGAGGGCAGGAGGGGGGAGACATGAGATGGGAAGATGAGTTCAGAGAGATGGGGAGGGGGGAGATGACCTGAGATATGGAGTAAGGAGAGAGGGATGGACAGATAGAGAGAGAGAGAGAGAGAGATGAAGAGGTAGGATAGAGAGAGAAGGGAGGCTTGCTGCACAGCTCCTCTGACTGATCGTGGTCAGTTAGATCCAGTTTTTTCGTAAAGTTTCTTCTTTCAACTTTCAGCTCTCCTCCTGCTCTTCCCCCTGGACAGAAGATACGGAAGGAGAGAGAGAGAGGGGGGGGGAGAGAGAGAGAGAGAGAGAGAGGGGGGGGGGGAAGGAGAGAGAATCATTCAGGTTAGGGTACTCCTACTAATAACCAGCTATCTGACCACACAAACACACACAAACACACACGCACACACTTTCTCACTCACACACACACACACCCCCACCAGCCAGAGGAGAAGCCGGCCAATTATATGGATGTGAACCCTCCACTCTGACTGCAGGGGAAAGACAGGCGTGACTGTCAGTGACTACACACCCTGCTCTCTCTCTCTCTTTCTTCCTATCCCCCTCCTCCTCGCTCTCCCTCTCTCTCCCTTCTCATTCTCCCTCATTTACCTCTCTCCCTCCCTCATTTCCCTCTATCCATCTCTCTCTCCTCCATCTCCCTCCCTCATCTCCCTCTCTCCATCCATCTCTCTCCCTCCTCTCTCATCTACCTCTCTCTTTCCTCCACCACCCTCTCTCTTTTCCTGTCTTTCCCAGACTCTCTTCCTCAGTGGACGTATTGATTCCATCTTTATATTGTTGTCCGTCTCGTCATAAACAGGCTGAATTTCCTTCCTTCACAACAACACATTGATCCTCACTCGAGGAGCACAGCCAATCCCAGCGCACGCTCATTATTCTGCTGTTGCCGTGGCGTCATCCAGACATTCTTCTCCAGACAGAACAGCACCTTGTCAGAGCCAGAGAAAGTTTTCTTCCAATAGCAGAGCTTATGCAACTGATGGGTTTTATAATGGTAGTTTGTGTGTGCTTGTGTCTGTGTTTGTGTGTGTGTTGGATTGTGTTTGTGTGTGGGTGTGTGTGGAGACACAGTAACGAGCAAGAGTGTGGTTATGTTTTAGATAGAGCAGGAGAATCAGTCTGAGCCGACAAGGATGACACACAGCTACCACGAGATCTGAAGACGCTCGCCTGGGTGTGTGTGTTTGTACGTGTGTGTGTGTGTGTGTATGCCTGGTAACCTTGGACACCTTTCTTCTTTGAGGGGTGGGGGGTGGGGGGGGGGGGCTACCATCCCCCTCTGAGGAAGAGGCATAGCCTGGGAACATATTTTATGGCGGGAGTAAAAATAGGCCCTGGACTTTGATCCAGACCGGCCCACCGGAACCGGTCCCGTATACACCACCACAGCTGCCCTGCTAATGCATCCACATTCTGTGTTTGATGTGATGTGAGTTTGGGAGTTCTATCCTTAATGCTGGAAATTGCCGAAAATGTGTTGGCCTTTATTTGAGCGCAAAATAGTTGAGCTTAAAATAAACATAGCCGTTTTTCAATTGGTAAAACCTTGTCTAGTGAAGGTGATTTCTTTGTCTACGTTTCTCAGCCTGGTTTTTCATCGTTATTCTTCTCCCTGTGCTGCTGATGGCCAGTCTGCTACTGCGGAGCTGTGCCACCCTCAGCACCCCTAGTTCATGCTGTCAGGGGGTGCTGTGCCACCCTCAGCACCCCTAGGTCATGCTGTCAGGGGGTGCTGTGCCACCCTCAGCACCCCTAGTTCATGCTGTCAGGGGGTGCTGTGCCACCCTCAGCACGCCTAGTTCATGCTGTCAGGGGGTGCTGCAGCACCCTCAGCACGCCTAGTTCATGCTGTCAGGGGGTGCTGCAGCACCCTCAGCACGCCTAGTTCATGCTGTCAGGGGGTGCTGCAGCACCCTCAGCACCCCTAGTTCATGCTGTCAGGGGGTGCTGTGCCACCTTCAGCACCCCTAGTTCATGCTGTCAGGGGGTGCTGCAGCACCCTCAGCACGCCTAGTTCATGCTGTCAGGGGGTGCTGCAGCACCCTCAGCACCCCTAGGTCATGCAGCCATGGTGGAGAGGAAGGCGAGATATGGATTTGATGGAGGGAGAAGACGAGAAGGGAGAGAGGAGGGATGGGGAAATACAGGAGATGGAGGGAGGAGGGGAAGTCAGAGAGAGAGAGAGAGAGAGAGAGAGAGAGAGAGAGAGAGAGAGAGGTGTAGAGCTCCAGGAGGGCTTGATGTCTTGATGACCTTTCAGACCCTGCCTACCGCTACTCTCCCTGTGATAGGCTGGTTTAGTAACACACTGGCTGCTATTCTCCCTGTGATAGGCTGGTTTAGTAACACACTGGCTGCTACTCTCCCTGTGATAGGATGGTTAAATAACACTGCTTCCTGTTGTGGGCTTCAAAGCAGAAATAAATAAACAGCGGGTTTTGTATTTTCTGTAACAGCACTTTACCATGTCTCAGCAGGCCCGCTTGTTCCTGCTGGAGGAAGGGGGGGGGGGGGGCTTGGATGCTCTGATTGGTTTAGTCACCTCAGTATTGTGAAAGTGGATAGTCCTTTTTCTTCTCTCCTTGCACTCTCTTTTCTTTCTCTCACTCTCCTCTCTCTCTCTCACTCTCTCTCTCTCTGACTCACTTTCTCTCTCTCTCTCTTTCAGTCCATTCTGAAAGCCCCGTATAGTGACAAAGCTAAGACAAGCCTGACCAGAGAGCATGTTAACATGCTAACTTAGACTTGCCTTGGGGACTAGCCTGTAGAAATGCCAGAATAAATTATTTGTAGCTTGACTCACGAGTGACAGTATCACACCTAAACACACAGACCAGGACACGTAAGGTCATAGGTCGCCTGGCTTGTTCTACTCCCTGGCCAGGGGTCAGGGGTCATGGTGTGGTCTGACCTTGGGAGATCTTTGTCATGATCATAATGGGACTGAAGCCTGTTAGCATCAATACTGCTGTTCTTTACAGCTCCCTGGAGCGGGGGGTGTAGTCGGGGGAGGGGTGGGTGTGTTTGTGTTTTGGGTAGATTGTGCATGTTGGGGGAGGTGTGTGTGTCTGGGTTGGCAAGAGAGAAGGATGAGTGAGGGGGTGCAGGTGTGTGTGTGTAGGTGTTTGTCAGTCTCATGCTGTCACAAGTCAATATCTCATCCCTCCAAATACTAGCCTCAAACTGCTTCAGGTCAATGTCCCATCCCTCCCAAGAACAGGATCCTCACTGGTCTGGATCAATATTACACATGGACTTTCTTTCTGCTTGTCTGTCTGTTTGTGTGTCTGTCTTTCGGTAAGTTCGTACTGTCTTACTGAATAACTACAATTACCAGACTTGACCTTTGATAGCCATCGCCCCCCCCCCCCCCCCACTCTCTCTCTCTCTCTCTCTCTCTCTCTCTCTCTCTCTCTCTCTCTCTCTCTCTCTCTCTCTCTCTCTCTCTCTCTCTCTCTCTCTCTCTCTCTCTCTCTCTCTCTCTCTCTCTCTCTCTCTCTCTCTCTCTCTCTCTCTCTCTCTCTCTCTCTCTCTCTCTCTCTCTCTCTCTCTCTCTCTCTCTCTCTCACACACACACACACATACAGTACTCTCAGACTGACACACACGCTGCTAAGAGCCTTGGTGTATAGGTCAGCGGGCTGGGCAGCCCTGCCTGGTGACATCACATCCTGGAGACGCTGGGTTCTTTCTTTTGTTCTTTCTCTCTTTTTCTCTTTTCCCTTCTCTCTCTTTCCCCTCTCTCCTTCTTTCTCTTTTCCCCTCTGTCTCGTTCTCTCTCTCCAAGAGAAAAGTATATTGTCGTGGCAAAAGGCTTATGTTAGATTGACACTACCTTCTTATGTTCCCCCTCTCTCTCTCTCTCCTCCTCTCCAGAACCTGCTGGTCAACCATGGATGAACAGATTAAAGGAGGCAGGAGAAAGAACAGGAGAGCACAGGAGGATGAATCTTCATTCACTCCACAGCAAAACAATAGAGGAGCCAAAAAAAAATATTTTTCCCCTCTTCTATTGGCGTACTTTTCTTCTTTTTGCTATTTCTTTATTTAACCCGAGTTGCACACTACTAGATATCGCTCCACTACACTGAAAGGCTGAGGGTTTGGAGGGGGGAGGGGGGGGCTGGATGGGGGAGGTTGGGAGGCAGGGAGGGAGGGAGGGACAAGGTGCAGAGACACACCTCAGCTGTTAGCTCTGCTCATCATCCATATGCTGTTCTATATTGGAGGTGTTCAGGTATGCTGTGTTGCTGCTCTGATGGATGTGCACCCTTATATTCATTAGATTTCATCAATATTATATTCATTATATTTCAATAAAACACGCTGGGCCACCCAGACTCCTACTGACTGTCCTGGTGTCGTTACTGCTGACTGTCCTGGTGTCGTTACTGCTGACTGTCCTGGTGTCGTTACTGCTTACTGTCCTGGTGTCGTTACTGCTGACTGTCCTGGTGTCGTTACTGCTGACTGTCCTGGTGTCGTTACTGCTGACTGTCCTGGTGTCGTTACTGCTGACTGTCCTGGTGTCGTTACTGCTGACTGTCCTGGTGTCATTACTTCTGACTGTCCTGGTGTCGTTACTGCTGACTGTCCTGGTGTCGTTACTGCTGACTGTCCTGGTGTCGTTACTGTGTACGGTGGTGTGATCGATCGATCGACTGATCGGTTCATCCTATCGGCCCCACTTTTTAGTCGTTCCTGTATTCCTGTGGTGAGAGGGAGAGAGTGAGGGAGAGGAAGAGGAAGAGATGGAAAAGAAGATAAGTAGAAGGAGACTGAAAGAGAAGAAGAAAGTAGGGAGAGGATGAAAGAGAATTGCAGGGTTTGAAAGAGGAGAAATGGGATGGAAGAGAGAGAGAATGGTGGAGAGAGAGAGAGAAGGAGTGTTGAAGGAGAGAGGGGAGAAATATGATAAAGGAGAAAGGTGGAGAGAGTGAAAATGAGAGTTTGGAAGGAGAGAGAGAAAATGGGAGTTTGAAGGAGAGAGAAAGGAAGAGGATGAAAGAGAGAGAGGTGTTCCCGCCCTGTTCACCTCTACGCCAGCCTCCATAAAAGCGTTGACACGGAGACGCAGCCAGGCTGAAGTTGCCAGGGTAACAGCGGCGTGAAACAGCCTTGAGAGCAGCAGGTTAGCGGATGACGACAGTGCCGTCGTCCATACACCCCCTCCTCATCCCCTCCTCACCCCTCCTCACCCCTCCTCACCCCCTCCTCATCCCCTCCTCACCCCTGATCGTCCAGAGCCCAGGTAGCAGCCAGCCTGACACCTCCTCACTGCTTTTACACACACACACTCATGCAGAGATACACAATCATGCAGAGAGACACACTCATGCAGAGATAAACACTCATGCAGAGACACACACTCATGCAGAGAGACACACTCATGCAGAGATACACACTCATGCAGAGAGACACACTCATGCAGAGATAAACACTCATGCAGAGACACACACTCATGCAGAGAGACACACTCATGCATAGAGACACACTCATGCAGAGACACACTCATGCAGAGATACACACTCATGCAGAGATACACACTCATGCAGAGAGACACACACACAGGATTCACATACTTGTAAAAGTCACATACACTAATGCATACCTGTACCTATGCACACATGCAGACACTAGAGACCATGTGACAGACTAGAGTTTTCTAGAAATCACTGTATCCTGCCCTCTCTATCTCTCTCTCTCTCTCTCTCTCTCTCTCTCTCTCTCGTACATACACAAGCACCACGTACAGCTACCTCACAAAGCCTTGTGTTGGTGCATGTGTGTCTCTGAACACACACGCTTGTTGTGGCCGTGCCTCAGGGGAAATCAGACCTGGAGCCTCGCAGTGTTATCAACCTCTCTGTCAGATTAACCTGAAGTCTGATATCTATTAGCTAGGCTGACCCGGTCTGGCCTGCCTTAACACACACACAACACACACACACGTACACATAAACAGACACTAACACGCACACACATCCACCCTCAGTGCTAAACAGAATTCCCTCATGATTTTACACCTCTGGAATGAGATTCCCTCCTACCTAGTGGCTTTTACTGGAGAGGAGAGGAGGGGAAGGGAGAGGGAGAGGGGAAGGGAGAGGGGAGGGGGACGACAAGAGGATGGCCTGCTTAACCTCTGGCTTTTTAAAAGGAGGAACAAGTGAATAAAAGAAAAGGATTTAATCCTTCTGTAGTGGCCAGGATTACAGCACTGCTTATCATTCCACTGTAGTATTTGTCCTCTGCTCTGCTCCCCTTTCCTCTCCTGTCCCCTCTCCCCTTTCCTCTCCTGTCACCTCTTCCTTTTCCTCTCCTCTCCCCTCTCCTGTCTCCTCTCCCCTTTCCTCTCCTCTCCTCCTAGTGTGAGCCAGCCCTCCTGTCCTCCACATCTCGATCACTGACGTCTCTTTAACACACTGTGAGTTGTGAGCATGTTGGTGTCTGTGTTTGTAAACCCCCAGCATGCTCCCTCCTCCTCTGGGAGGCAGCTTCTCTACTACACATGTTCCAGTTTGCCTCCATACCGAGCATGCAGCCTCTCAACCCATTCAGATCAAATCAAATGTATTCTTACAAAAATACAATTGCCTGTCCGGTGGTTACCATGGCGACGCCTCGGTCGCCACCACAGGGCTCGGCTGCGTGTAATGCCCGACCAATCGGAGGACGCGTCAGGGCCACTTCCTGGAGTTAGTTATAATCGGCGGGTTTGAAGCAGATTCCTGCTCACAGCCAATGCCTCTCCTCAGAGACAGAGATCACACTGGGATCACCTCCTCAGAGACAGAGATCACACTGGGATCACCTCCTCAGAGACAGAGATCACACTGGGATCACCTCCTCTGAGACAGAGATCACACTGGGATCACCTCCTCAGAGACAGAGATCACACTGGGATCACCTCCTCTGAGGCAGAGATCTCACTGGGATCACCTCCTCTGAGACAGAGATCTCACTGGGAGCACCTCCTCTGAGGCAGAGATCACACTGGGATCACCTCCTCTGAGACAGAGATCACACTGGGATCACCTCCTCAGAGACAGAGATCACACTGGAATCACCTCCTCTGAGGCAGAGATCACACTGGGATCACCTCCTCAGTGACAGAGATCACACTGGGATCACCTCCTCTGAGGCAGAGATCACACTGGGATCACCTCCTCAGTGACAGAGATCACACTGGGATCACCTCCTCTGAGGCAGAGATCACACTGGGATCACCTCCTCTGAGACAGAGATCTCACTGGGATCACCTCCTCAGAGACAGAGATCACACTGGGATCACCTCCTCTGAGGCAGAGATCACACTGGGATCACCTCCTCAGAGACAGAGATCACACTGGGATCACCTCCTCTGAGGCAGAGATCACACTGGGATCACCTCCTCTGAGACAGAGATCTCACTGGGATCACCTCCTCTGAGACAGAGATCTCACTGGGATCACCTCCTCTGAGACAGAGATCTCACTGGGATCACCTCCTCTGAGACAGAGATCTCACTGGGATCACCTCCTCAGAGACAGAGATCACACTGGGATCACCTCCTCTGAGGCAGAGATCACACTGGGATCACCTCCTCTGAGGCAGAGATCACACTAGGATCACCTCCTCAGAGACAGAGATCACATTGGGATCACCTCCTCTGAGACAGAGATCTCACTGGGATCACCTCCTCTGAGAAAGAGATCTCACTGGGATCACCTCCTCTGAGACAGAGATCTCACTGGGATCACCTCCTCTGAGGCAGAGATCACACTGGGATCACCTCCTCTGAGGCAGAGATCACACTGGGATCACCTCCTCAGAGACAGAGATCACACTGGGATCACCTCCTCTGAGGCAGAGATCACACTGGGATCACCTCCTCAGAGACAGAGATCACACTGGGATCACCTCCTCTGAGGCAGAGATCACACTGGGATCACCTCCTCAGTGACAGAGATCACACTGGGATCACCTCCTCTGAGGCAGAGATCACACTGGGATCACCTCCTCAGTGACAGAGATCACACTGGGATCACCTCCTCTGAGGCAGAGATCACACTGGGATCACCTCCTCTGAGACAGAGATCTCACTGGGATCACCTCCTCTGAGACAGAGATCTCACTGGGATCACCTCCTCAGAGACAGAGATCACACCGGGATCACCTCCTCTGAGGCAGAGATCACACTGGGATCACCTCCTCAGAGACAGAGATCACACTGGGATCACCTCCTCTGAGGCAGAGATCACACTGGGATCACCTCCTCTGAGACAGAGATCTCACTGGGATCACCTCCTCTGAGACAGAGATCTCACTGGGATCACCTCCTCTGAGACAGAGATCTCACTGGGATCACCTCCTCTGAGACAGAGATCTCACTGGGATCACCTCCTCAGAGACAGAGATCACACTGGGATCACCTCCTCTGAGGCAGAGATCACACTGGGATCACCTCCTCTGAGGCAGAGATCACACTAGGATCACCTCCTCAGAGACAGAGATCACACTGGGATCACCTCCTCTGAGACAGAGATCTCACTGGGATCACCTCCTCAGAGACAGAGATCACACTGGGATCACCTCCTCTGAGACAGAGATCACACTGGGATCACCTCCTCTGAGGCAGAGATCTCACTGGGATCACCTCCTCTGAGATGCAAGTTAGAACAGAGACCCTGGGACGAGATGCTACTGTTGAGAGAAAACACACACAAGCAAACAAAGAACAATGTTGTGCAAACCCTCTCTCTCACACACACACACTCATGGAGTAACAACCAGAAAAATGTTTGCAAACACTCTACCTCACTGAAGGTCAGTGACTGAAAGTGAGGTAGAGGAAACAGCTCCTGGGTTTGTTAGTACCATTATTTTGTTTGTACTATATAGTTAATGTGCTGTATTTTATATTGTTTGTACAATATAGTTATAGTACTGTATATGATGTCATTAGTACTGTATCGTGAGGGTGGGGGGCCTGTGGGGTCTGGGAGGAACAGGAAGTGGGTTCTTTTTGGGAGGAACAGGAAGTGGAGTGATGCTCTGGGAGCAACAGGAAGTGGATGGTGTTTTGGGAGGAACAGGAAGTGGGTGATGACACTCTAAGAGAGCAATAGATGGCAGTGTTGGACTCTGAAGTGTGTAGTCTGTCACCGTGGTAATCATGTCTGATCTGATTATGCCAGTGTGGCTTTTCTGTGATTGCTTATATTGATCCGGGCACATTTTTAAGAACATGAGCTAACAAGTAAGTACCCCCCCACTTTGCCCCCCTCACCTTACCCCCCCCCCCCCCCCCCACCTTGCCCCCCTCACCCTAACCTCAATTTAAGCAATCAATCTACCTGAACAAAATTAGACAAAACTGAATTCACCAAAATTTAATGACACATCGAAAATGACGCAAATTGCGGTACAGCTGAACTTGAACTGATGTTTCCACTGAATGGCAATAACAAGGAACGTCAGAAGTCACTGGCTAGCTAGCTAGCGTTAGCTAGCTAACTATCTAGCAAGATTACATACAAGGACATTAATTAAGGAAGACAAACACGGCAATTATCGGGTGTGCTATGCAACGAGTAATATATTTGTATTGTTGTTGCACTGGCTATTGGCTTTATATGTGCGCCCCTATTTTAATCGTGTTTTTTTTGTATAACGTAGAATAAATCATAGGATAAGACCAGAATTTAAGGATTTACCTTTCGCCTTTGCACATTTCTCTTATTCTTCCTTTCTTTTATTCTTAAATTTCGCCCCGGATAGCTTTTGCCTCTTCATTATTTCGTTCTTCAAAGTTCTTGAACACACACACACTAACCAAACGCCTCACTGTGCTAGCATGTTCTGATAACACCAAGGAGGTACGTAGCCTACCCTTTCCTTTTTTAAGGGGTACGTATACCTGGCTCATTTTACCCTAATGTTAGATTTATGTATTTTTTCTGGGCGCATTTTTTTGCGCCCCCCTCTAAGTGGCTCCCTGGGCGACCGCCTATACCGCCTGTAGGAAAGACCGCCCCTGGTGTCAGGACAGGGTAGCTGTTGTGTGTGTGCTTGCAGGTGTGTGTGTTGTGTATGTGTGTGTGCTTGCAGGTGTGTGTGTTGTGTATGTGTGTGTGCTTGCAGGTGTGTGTGTTGTGTATGTGTGTGTGCTTGCAGGTGTGTGTGTTGTGTATGTGTGTGTGCTTGCAGGTGTGTGTGTTGTGTATGTGTGTGTGCTTGCAGGTGTGTGTGTGTTGTGTATGTGTGTGTGCTTGCAGGTGTGTGTGCTTGCAGGTGTGTGTGTTGTGTATGTGTGTGTGCTTGCAGGTGTGTGTGTTGTGTATGTGTGTGTGCTTGCAGGTGTGTGTGCTTGCAGGTGTGTGTGTTGTGTATGTGTGTGTGCTTGCAGGTGTGTGTGTTGTGTATGTGTGTGTGCTTGCAGGTGTGTGTGTTGTGTATGTGTGTGTGCTTGCAGGTGTGTGTGTTGTGTATGTGTGTGTGCTTGCAGGTGTGTGTGTTGTGTATGTGTGTGTGCTTGCAGGTGTGTGTGTTGTGTATGTGTGTGTGCTTGCAGGTGTGTGTGTTGTGTATGTGTGTGTGCTTGCAGGTGTGTGTGTGTGTCAGGACAGGGTAGCTGTAGTGTGACAGAGACACCGTCACAGCTCTCCATAAATCCATGTCTGTCATGCTCCACATATGAAACAGCAGTGATGACCACTGTGATTTAACACTGCTGGCTCACACCCAGGAGTGTGACTGTGTGTGTGTGTGTGTGTGTGTGTGTGTGTGTGTGTGTGTGTATGATCCACACTGACATGATTTATTGTGACCTGCTCCAAAGAGTGCGACACTTCAGAGAACGGCAGGACAGCAGTTCCTCACACACACAAACATACACACTCATATACACACACAGACACACCCAGACACACACACTCATATATGCACGCACTCATACACACTCATATATACACACACACACACAGACACACACTCTTGCATACACGTACAGACACACACATTATGTGACCTTCAATCCTCCTACTGTATGGTGACATCCTCTTACCACCCGGAGATGGCTTGTGTTCTGTGTGTGTGTGTGTTTGCCTTTGTGTGAGAGTATGAGTTGGTGTGTGTCTGTGTAAGGAGTATGTGGGTGGGTAGATATGTGGTGTGTGTATTTGTGTGTGTGTGTGTCTAACCCTGTCTTCAGCAGTAGGACTCCCAGCCATCTAATGACTGTTAGCCTGTATGATAGACAGGTGGAGTCAGGAGGACTCTGCCTCCAGTCATGACCTAGTCATGTCAGATGACTGTTAGAGAGAGAGGGGGCGGAGGGGGGAAGGGAGGGGGACAGATAGTCAGAGAGGGGGGGGGAGTTGCTGGAGAGAGAGAGAGAGAGAGAGAGAGAGAGAGAGAGAGAGAGAGAGAGAGAGAGAGAAATGTGGAGACAGATGGAGAGAAAGAGTGAGCAAGATAGATGAAAAGAACAGCAGAAAGAGGAAGACAGAGAGAGAGAGAAAGAGAAAGAGAGAGTAATGGAGAGGAAGATGGAGAAAGGTGGAGAGAGCTCAAATTTCTGTTAGCTTAGCTCAGTGTCCTAGCCATGAAGCGGTGCTACCATACCTCAGCGTCCTAGCCGTGTAGCAGTGTTAGCATAGCTCAGCGTCCTAGCCGTGTAGCAGTGTTAGTATAGCTCAGTGTCCTAGCCATGTAGCGGTGTTAGCATAGCTCAGTGTCCTAGCCATGTAGCGGTGTTAGCATAGCTCAGCGTCCTAGCTGTGTAGCAGTGTTAGCTCTGACCCCCCTGGCTTTGAAGGGCCTAACAATGCGCCTGCTTGTTCGGCCACGCAGCTGGTGTGTTTGACTTGGCAGGCATGTCTGCGGACAGCCGCAGGGCAAGAAGGACCCCTCCCGTTCGCTCGCCCCTCCCGCTCCCCTCTCTCTGGCTCGCACTCGGAGAGGCCTCCTGCTGACTCCAGGGTTATTCAGAGGTCAGCTGCCTCTCCAAGCTCTCACATCGACGACTTTCTCACAACCTGGAGAAAAAGAGAAAGGCGCAAAGAGGAGAGGGAAAGAGAGAGAGAAAGAGAGAAGAGATGAAAAGAGAGAGAGAGAAGAGGGAAGGGAAGGATGGAAAGAGATTTAATGAAAGAGAGAGGAGATGGAAGGATAGATAAGGAGAGGGAAGGAGAGTGAAAGAAAGAAAGAGGTATTGAGAAAGAGAGACATGGTGAGAAAGAGAGACATGGAATGAGATTGACAGAGAAAGAAGGAGAGATTTAAAAAGAGGAATTTCTAAAAGAGAGGTTGAGCAACAAAAAGAGAAAGAAAAAGAGAGAGGAGGGAAAGTGGGGGGGGGGGGGGGGCGTTCTTGTGTAAGGATCAATAAACAGTGACCCTGTCTCATCTTCTACTCCTCTATTGATTTATCATTCAGTTTCTTCACCTGAATCTAATATGACATCGGTTCCTCCAGCAGGATGCTCTGCCTGTTGAAACTGAAGCGTGTCGGATGGCCTCGACCCCATGAAGGAACTCTCAACTCTGTACAGGGTTTAAGAAGGCAAACATTATTCTAGACGGTACAGCATGGTTCTGTGACGGAAGCATTGTTCTAGAATGACAACATGGTTCTTGAATGAAAGCATGATTATGGAATGAAAGCATTGTTCTGGAATGACAGCCTTGTTCTGGAATGTTCCTGTTGCTGCTGCTGTAGCTACACTGTGAGAGAATCAGGCTGTAGCCTGGGTCTCTCAGCCCTGGATTCCTTCTGGATCACTCAAGTGTATGTGTGTGTGCGCGTGTGTGTATGTGCGTGTTCTGGATTACTCAGTGTGTGTGTGTGTTCCGTACACAACCAGACTATCCTTGTGAGGCCTGGAAATGCAAGTAGAAGAGCCAAATAACCTCTCTCTCTCTCTCTCTCTCTCTCTCTCTCTCTCTCTCTCTCTCTCTCTCTCTCTCTCTCTGTCTCTCGCTCTCTCTCTTGCTCTCTCTCTCTGTCTCGCTCTCTCTTTCCCTCTCTCTCTCCCTCTCTCTCTCTCCCTCTCTCCCTCTCTCTCTCTCTTTCTCTCTCTCACACACACACACACACACACTTGCTCTGGGCAGGTGTCTCTCTCCCTATCTCGCTCTCTTTTCCCCCATCTTTCTCTCTCTCTCCCTGCCCCGCCTCCCACTTTCTCCCTCCCTCTCTCTCTCTGGTCTGGTGTACAAGGCATCTGTCACCTCTTGTTAGTGTCTCCACTCTCTGGGCCTGACAGAGATATGTGTAGGACAAGCTAGGGGACTCTAATGATGATGATGGTGGTACAAGCGAACACACTAATGGCTACAGTAATATACATGCACATAGTGGCCAGCCAGCCTGCCAGCAAATCAGTCAGACAACTAACCAGCCCTTTCATCCACCCAACTAGCCACTCATCCAGCCAGCCTCCCAGCCAACATAACAACCTCCCAGCCAGCCAGCCTCCCAGCCAGTCAGCCTCCCAGTCAGTCAGTCAGTCTCCCAGTCAGTCAATCAGTCTCCCAGTCAGTCAGCCAGTCAGCCTCCCAGCCAGTCAGTCAGTCAGTCTCCCAGTCAGTCAGCCAGTCAGCCTCCCAGCCAGTCAGTCAGCCTCCCAGCCAGTCAGCCTCCCAGCCAGTCAGTCAGCCTCCCAGTCAGCCTCCCAGCCAGTCAGTCAGCCTCCCAGTCAGCCTCCCAGTCAGTCAGCCTCCCAGCCAGTCAGTCAGCCTCCCAGCCAGTCAGTCAGTCAGCCTCCCAGCCAGTCAGTCAGCCTCCCAGCCAGTCAGTCAGTCAGCCTCCCAGTCAGTCAGCCTCCCAGTCAGTCAGTCAGTCTCCCAGCCAGCCAGCCAGCCTCCCAGCCAGTCAGCCTCCCAGTCAGTCAGTCTCCCAGTCAGCCAGTCAGCCTCCCAGCCAGCCAGTCAGCCTCCCAGCCAGTCAGTCAGTCAGTCTCCCAGTCAGTCAGCCAGTCAGCCTCCCAGCCAGTCAGTCAGCCTCCCAGCCAGTCAGCCTCCCAGTCAGTCAGCCTCCCAGCCAGCCTCCCAGTCAGTCAGCCTCCCAGCCAGTCAGTCAGCCTCCCAGCCAGTCAGTCAGTCAGCCTCCCAGCCAGCCTCCCAGTCAGTCAGCCTCCCAGTCAGTCAGCCTCCCAGTCAGCCAGCCTCCCAGTCAGCCAGCCTCCCAGTCAGCCAGCCTCCCAGTCAGTCAGCCTCCCAGTCAGTCAGCCTCCCAGTCAGTCAGTCAGCCTCCCAGCCAGCCTCCCAGTCAGTCAGCCTCCCAGCCAGCCTCCCAGTCAGTCAGCCTCCCAGTCAGCCAGCCTCCCAGTCAGTCAGTCTCCCAGTCAGTCAGTCAGTCTCCCAGCCAGTCAGCCAGCCTCCCAGTCAGTCAGCCTCCCAGTCAGCCAGCCTCCCAGTCAGTCAGTCTCCCAGTCAGTCAGTCAGTCTCCCAGCCAGTCAGCCAGCCTCCCAGTCAGTCAGCCTCCCAGTCAGCCAGCCTCCCAGTCAGTCAGCCTCCCAGTCAGTCAGTCAGTCTCCCAGCCAGTCAGTCAGCCTCCCAGCCAGCCAGTCTCCCAGTCAGTCAGCCTCCCAGTCAGTCAGTCAGTCTCCCAGCCAGTCAGTCAGCCTCCCAGCCAGTCAGTCAGTCTCCCAGCCAGTCAGTCAGCCTCCCAGCCAGCCAGTCTCCCAGTCAGTCAGCCTCCCAGTCAGCCAGCCAGCCTCCCAGTCAGCCAGTCTCCCAGCCAGTCAGTCAGCCTCCCAGTCAGCCAGTCAGCCTCCCAGTCAGCCAGCCTCCCAGTCAGTCAGTCTCCCAGCCAGTCAGCCAGCCTCCCAGTCAGCCAGCCTCCCAGCCAGTCAGTCAGCCTCCCAGCCAGCCAGCCAGCCTCCCAGTCAGCCAGCCTCCCAGCCAGTCAGTCAGCCTCCCAGTCAGCCAGCCTCCCAGCCAGTCAGTCAGCCTCCCAGCCAGCCAGCCAGCCTCCCAGTCAGCCAGCCTCCCAGTCAGTCAGTCTCCCAGCCAGTCAGCCAGCCTCCCAGTCAGCCAGCCTCCCAGCCAGTCAGTCAGCCTCCCAGTCAGCCAGCCTCCCAGTCAGTCAGTCTCCCAGCCAGTCAGCCAGTCTCCCAGCCAGTCAGTCAGTCTCCCAGCCAGTCAGTCAGCCTCCCAGCCAGCCAGTCTCCCAGTCAGTCAGCCTCCCAGTCAGCCAGCCAGCCTCCCAGTCAGCCAGTCTCCCAGCCAGTCAGTCAGCCTCCCAGTCAGCCAGCCAGCCTCCCAGTCAGCCAGCCTCCCAGTCAGTCAGTCTCCCAGCCAGTCAGCCAGCCTCCCAGTCAGCCAGCCTCCCAGTCAGTCAGTCTCCCAGCCAGTCAGTCAGCCTCCCAGTCAGTCAGCCTCCCAGTCAGTCAGTCAGCCTCCCAGCCAGCCAGTCAGTCTCCCAGCCAGTCAGCCCCTACTGTCCTGTCATCACTCTCTTCCCGGCGTCCCCCAGTGACCCTCCTCCGTGTGTGGAAAGGCCAGGCTTGTCACAAGCGCTTAGGACCCCTCTGCTGTTTCTGTGCAGGCACAGACAGGGGCAGCCCTCCCCCTCCAGCCTCTCATCCAGTATTCATGCTGTGAATCTGGCAGCACACAGCTTACTGGCTACATCAGATGCTAAGTCTCTGGTGTGACATGAATTGACCATGAGTCTGCCCTAATAGAGTGAGGACAGACAGGAAAGATGTTATTGTTGGATTGTAGAATTGTATTTCTTCACTTTGCCTGGTAGTTGATGTGTGGTCTCTGATGTGGTTGGTAAAGACAGACCATTCTTGACAATGGCCACCATTTCTTTTATGTAATACACACATATGCTAAAAGCCACACACATGCTGTAAACACACACATGGTGTAGGGATGCACCGAATCCCGGATTTGGTTTCAGATTCGGCGGAATATTGGGCTTTAAGAAGGGGTTCGGTTTCGGCCGAACCTTAGTATCTTTTTCCACCGAACCCGAACTCTACGCGCGTTACGCTGGTCGACATAATACCGCCGTTGATTACGGGAAGGTGTTTACGTAGGTGCACTGTTCAATGCAGTAGGTTGAGAAAAAGTGAAAATGGAACTCATGAGCAGAAAAAGTGTTGTTTGGCAGAACTTACAGTCAAAAGAATGCGATTTAAGTCGAGCTACCTGTTCAATTTGCAATACCGATTTATCTCGTGGTGACAAGGACCCTAAACAATACACAACATACATCTCCGCTGTTAAAACATTTGCGTATGAAACATCCAAACTAAGTTCAAGAAATCTAAAAGGCTATTATTTTGGATATCGATTTGATCTTGAGAGGGTAAACATATCATATAGTAATTGTCAAATAACTTTTCCCACTTTTCTTCCTGGCATAATGTT
>NC_140378.1:20240000-20257500 GCF_054491055.1 Hypomesus nipponensis
TGCTGAGAGAAGCTCAGCGGTCGGAGCGCGAGCTACCGGAGTACAAGGCTACGCTGACAGTCATGGACGTGATCCCAAGTTTGAGATTTTAACGATGTTGATGAAAACGAACCACAAGATCGCAATCATTCGTAAGTAGCGCAAAACTTTTGTCGATGTTGAAACGAATGCGAGCTTTGACTTGGAGGAAGGGTCTTCACCGTAGTCTAACAGACTGAGGAAGGGTCTTCACCGTATACAGACTGAGGAATTCGTTTTCCCTCACGAAGCCTCCTCTCTTGCGGTCAGGGTTCCTCTCGTGGTCTTTGCCATAGTCTCTCATTTGAATATGCAACCGTCAAGTCTGGATGTGGTTAGAGGAATGTCTAGGTTAAAAACAATGGACTGTTTGCGCCTTAAGTTAAGTGCGCCGCTAGTCTGCGATCGTTTGGCAAAAGACCGAATGCGTCTTTTGATGTATTTTGGCAAGTTAATCAAGTGAACCGGCTTGGCCGCTGTGACTGTGTGGAAATTGCCGAGAGGCAACAAAGTCGCGAGCAGCGGTCTGGAAGCTTGTAGCATATTACCGGGCGTTCTCTCGCATCTCCCGGTTGTAGCTCGTGTCTTACCACAGTAGGAGTAGCTCACCGAAAAACGGCTAAATGTTCCTCCTCAACACGGAGAGACAGCTGGCATAGGCGACTTTACATTGGCACAAACTCAGATGCTATTAATAAGATGAAGGGATATTAAACAAACATATACGGAGCTTAATTTAGGCTATTCCAAGTTATTTGTGAAATGGCACTGAACATCCTTTGGTTCAATGTGTGTGTAAGTGTGTGTGTGAGTGAGAGAGAGAGAGAGAGAGAGAGAGAGAGAGAGAGAGAGTGTTTATCCCCACAATGCCCATGTCGCATCAACACAATGTGACAGTTCTGTGTCACCTTATGAATTTTTGACAGATTGCGTAGGTGAGGTTTGCTGTGAGACATTCCCTCCACCGCCAAGACGATAGGAGAACAGAGGTACACCGCGCTGGAACGTGTTGATAACGACAGCCCCGAATATAACCTCCACACTCCTAACCGCAACTAAGACGATTTCTCACGAGCTGGATTCTGGCGTCTGTATCATTAGACCTTTTTTGTTGTTTTTCCTCTTTGAATTGACGTCGCTAACGCGCGGCACACACAGTGCATCGGTGTCACCCGCTTGGATGTCTTGCTTGAATGACAATCAGGGTGATGATTCGTCCCCAGTTTGAAGTGACGGAGGTAGCGGTGTGTGTGTGTGTGTCAGAACTCGTAGGCTAATAGGCTTCACGCTGTCTTATGGCGTTCTTCAAAGAAGAGTATCGTGTAATTTCGTAACCTTTATCTACGGTGCATGGTTATAATGAACAGACAGGCTTGGCTGTCTCACGGGTTCGCAAGATAGGTACAGTTACCCTACTGTCTTCCAATTCTTTTTAACGACACTATATATATATATTTGATATCCGTTATTTAACGGATTTTAACAGTAGCTGCCTTGTGTGAGGCCTGCCGTGCAGGTTTTTCCGGCCGCAGGGCAGCAAGTCGGGCGGACGACGACTTGCTGCTCAGCTCGTGAGGGTCAGGCACCGGCACCGGCAGCCCGGAGCTTTGTGTCAGTCAGGGTTCCCGCGCTCGAGCTGACGAAGACTCGGTCAACGGGCCCCCGGGGGCATTGCAGTTTGTTATTTTTTAAATATCCATGTTGTTGCTGTGTGGACTGTGTTGAGACTGCATGTTATACAAACATTAAATATGTTATACCTTTCATGGAATGTAGGCTATGTGCGTGCATATACGAAAGAGAGAGACGGAGAGAGACTCACACAGAGAGAAAGAGGGAGAGAGAATGTACCCATGATTATCACCAAACATGGTAACCATAATGGCACGAGGAGAATGCGTTTATATCCAATCACGTGAACCGAGTGACCCCTTTCCCGGCCGGACGGCTGACAGGCTTGTATAGGCTACAGTGTCTGTGACAGCTCTCGCGCTTTAGTGTTTGGATGCCACGAGCCTCACGCGCAACACCCTGGCTCGGTGCCTGTCGCGCAATTCTGGCCGGTGGCCGGTTCTCGGTAGTTTTATCTGACTTCACGTCTGTAGGCAATGTGTTAGTATTACGTTAAACCTCTATACAAATACTATCTATAAAATAATTTCTGTGGTAAAGGAAGGACGAATGGCGGTTGTTAAAGGATTTAACCCACCTGCTGTCTTCCCCTCGAATTGGACCGATTTACAAGTTTTCATTTAATCTGAATGCCACACGGTTCCATAACTTGCCCCTACAGTGCATCTGAAAAACACAAAATAAATGGTGATAATGTTTATTACATTTTATTTCACTTCTGTTCACCTGTGGTGTTCCAAGTCTAAATTGACCGGTCATAAGAAATGAGGGGGTGAGACGACAATTAGTGTATTAAATTGAGGGCACGCCCTTTCATCAGATTGACACACGTCCTCTCCCAGAACCCCACGTGCATGTGATAAATAGCACGACACATTTCATCAGAGTATTTGTTGTAGTCAAAATAATCCATTGCGACCTCACTCTATATATTAACTCATAAACTTATGAACTCAAGTCAATGACGCCTACAGGCTATACATAGAAAACAGAAGTTCAAAACGTGGAATGTTCACAGCAACGTAAGTTAATAAAAAGATCGAACACAACCTTAGAGGATAAAATAAGTATTAGCCTATTATGGATTTATATTCAGCTAGCCGACAAAGGGCGGTCATTTTAGACGGGGAATATTTAACGTGACACGAATACAACAAGAGGGTTAAACAGTACAAGTGGCGGATGATTATAGCGTACTTAATTTCTAAATACAAAATGTTTCCTCTTCATAAAGCTTTTCTCTCAAAAACGAACTATTTTCCTGCCGCTTCCGTTTGTTCCCTTGTCTGTCACGGGATTTGAGCGGCTTTTAAGTCTAGAACGTTTTGAAGCAGGGTTCTCTCTGAAAGGGCACATAGATCAAACGGAGAGAGGGAGAGAGCGAGAGAGATAGGCTAGATAAAGCGAGAGAGAGAAAAAGAGAAAGAAAGAGAAAGATGCAATTTCTTTTTATTTACAGGTAATAGTGGCGGGAGCAGAGCTCTTCTATAGAATGTTCTGAATAGATCGACAGGATCCGTGAGTGGTTCATGGTTCACAGGTGATCAATCAAACTCAATCAATTTGTTGAAAGAGAACGCGCCTAGTCAATCAATCAGTTAGTTCTGATCAATTAATCCGTATTGTTGTTAAACAATGTGTTTGTTGTGCCGATTAAACGCTAAAAATGAATCCAGATCAGTCAGGCAACGACTCTAGCAGCTAGCGATGTTTCCAGTTGTAATTAGTTAGAAAAAACCTATTAGAAAACGTTGTTTTTCACAGTGCCTGCTAAAATACACATCCTTTGTTGACTCTAAAAAACGAAATACTGTCTTTGATTATCTGCTGAACTGTTTTTATGCACTTCTTGTATGCGAGATTGGATAAAAACATTTTTAAATGTAAATTAAGTTAGACATTTGTCACCCCCTCCTCCACACACACACACACACACTCACACCCTTCCTTCGCCCATCACCCTTCACTATCCTTCCCAGTGTATTTATAGTGCTGGGCCAGGGCCAAAGTTACATTCAAGGTTTTTTTCCATCACATAGTTTTCACATCCCTCACCTCTTTTCTTTTATGTGGTGAGGAAGGAGGGGGGGAGAGAGACAGGAAGACAGGAAGAGAAAGGGGAAGAGAGATGGAGAGGAAGGAAGGGAGAGGAAGGAAGAGAGAGGGGAGGAGAGAGGGAGAGAGAGAGAGAGGGAGAGAGAGAGAGAGAGAGGGAGAGAGAGAGGGAGAGAGAGAGGGAGAGAGAGGGAGAGGGAGAGGGAGAGGGAGAGGGAGAGGGAGAGGGAGAGAGAGGGAGAGAGAGGGAGAGAGGGAGAGGGAGAGGGAGAGAGGGAGAGAGAGGGAGAGGGGGAGAGGGAGAGGGAGAGGGAGAGGGAGAGGGAGGGAGAGGGAGAGGGAGAGGGAGAGGGAGAGAGAGAGGGAGAGGGAGAGAGAGAGAGAGAGAGAGAGAGAGAGAGAGAGAGAGAGAGAGAGAGAGAGAGAGAGAGAGAGAGGGCTTCCCTGACTGGATGACTCTGCTGATGACAGTGTCACTGAGGAGAGCTTAGTCAGCAGAGAGGACTCTCCCCTTGATGGTCCTGCTGAGAGCCTGCTCAAACACTGAAGTGTGTGGTGTGTGTCTGGTGTGGTGTGTTTGTGTGTGCTTGTGGAGTTTTACATGTGTGTAGTAGGGATACACTTATGCAGGCGTGTGTGTGTAAGGTGTGTGCTCCCCTCTATTAGTGGAAGTTATTGTGCAGGTCCAATCACATCGTGACGAGACCAATGACCTTGGGTTCTTATGAGTCATGTGATAACACAATCTTATTAGGGTGCAGCCTATATCTGTACTCTGATTGGTCGACAGTACCCCTCCTCCACTAGGGGAGAATGTATTGCTTGTGTCTCTCTGTCTGTCTCTACCTATAACTCTCTCTCTCTCTTCACCTATCTCTCTCACTCTGTCACACACACACATACTCTCTCTCTCTCTGCTGGTGGTGTCTCTGGTCTCTAGACAGTTGTCTGGTCTCTCCCAGGTCCTCCTGTGCAGTTACAACTCTGTTGACTTAGGATGTCACCAGAGACTGTGTGACAACAGGCTGGGTGCTCCGCTAATGAGAGCACCATGGCTGCTCTCTGCCGTTACTGCCTGGGTGCATGTGTGTCTGTGTGTGTGGATGGCTTTGCCGGTGTGTGTATATATATATATATATAAAATAATATTTGTTGTATTTGTGCTAGAGACAGGCGGTTTCTCTACTCCCAAACTGTGTGTGTGTGTGTGTGTAAGGGCTGTTGTTCAGTGTCAGACAAGGAGAGTGTGTTTCTTTACTCAGTTCGTCACTCTGACTGCAGAGGATGGGAAGGCATAACAAACACAACTAACAGCAGCTCAACTCCTCTACTACCTGAGGGAGGGAGGGAGGGAGGGAGGGGGGGAGGGAGGGAGGGAGGGAGGAGTAAAGGGAGAGGAGGAAGGTCAGAATGGAGGAGAGGAAGGTCCTCCCCCATCTCCCCCTGGTCTCCACGGTCTCCCCTGTCTCCCCCCATGTAGAGTATTGTTGGGAGAATCTTTCCCACCCAGAGAGAATCAATAGCAGCGCTCAAATCCTTTAATGGTCTATTAATTAGGAGCTTATACTGCACACAGCTCCAGCAGACTGCATGTGTGTAAGGGTGTGTATGAGAGAGAGATAGACAAAGAGAAAGAGAACAGGGGAGGGAGGGAGGGAAGAGAAGGAGAGAGAGTGCTGGGGTTGGGGGAAAAGGGAGAGAGTGAGGGAGAGGTGAGGGAGGGAGGGGGTGAGAAGGAGGGGTGAGGGAGGGAGGGAAGGAGAAGGAGGGGTGAGGGAGGGAGGGAAGAGAAGGAGAGAGAGTGCTGGGGTTGGGGGAAAAGGGAGAGAGTGAGGAAGAGGTGAGGGAGGGAGGGGGTGAGAAGGAGGGGTGAGGGAGGGAGGGAAGGAGAAGGAGGGGTGAGGGAGGGAAGGAGGGAAGGAGAAGTGAGGGAGTGAGGGAAGGAGAAGGAGGGAGTGAGGGAAGGAGAAGGAGGGAGGGAGGGAAGGAGAAGGAGGGGTGAGGGAGGGAGGGAAGAGAAGGAGAGAGAGTGCTGGGGTTGGGGGAAAAGGGAGAGAGTGAGGAAGAGGTGAGGGAGGGAGGGGGTGAGAAGGAGGGGTGAGGGAGGGAGGGAAGGAGAAGGAGGGGTGAGGGAGGGAAGGAGGGAAGGAGAAGTGAGGGAGTGAGGGAAGGAGAAGGAGGGAGTGAGGGAAGGAGAAGGAGGGAGGGAGGGAAGGAGAAGGAGGGGTAAGGGAGTGAGGGAACGAGAAGGAGGGGTGAGGGAGGGATGAGGGAGGGAGGGGGTGAGAAGGAGGGGTGAGGGAAGGAGGGAGGAAGGGAGTGAGGGAGAGGTGAGGGAGGGAAGGGGTGAGAAGGAGGGGTGAGGGAGGGAGGGAAGGAGAAGGATGGGTGAGGGAGGGAAGGAGAAGGAGGGATGAGGGAGGGAGGGGGTGAGAAGGAGGGGTGAGGGAAGGAGGGAGGGAGGGAGGGAGAAGGAGAGGTGAGGGAGGGACGGAGGGGTGAGAAGGAGGAGGAGGAGGGAGGGAGGGAAGGAGGGGTGAGGGAGGGAGGAGGAGGAGGGAGGGAGGGAAGGAGAAGGAGGGGTGAGGGAGGGAGGGAGGGGGTGAGAAGGAGGAGGAGGAGGAGGAGGAGGGAGGGAGGGAGGGAAGGAGAAGGAGGGGTGAGGGAGGGATGAGGGAGGGAGGGGTGAGGGAGAGTAGCTGGGGGTCTGGAAGTAATTAGGCTACTAGACGAATCAGGAGCCGGCTGCAGCAGGAGGTCATGTAGGGGTCAGAGTTCACATTCCTCATGCCTGATGATGTCCACGCTTCACATGTTTCACTGGTAACCTTCACACACTTCATGTGTGTGTGTGTGTGTGTGTGTGTGTGGGTGTGTGTTGGGTGTGTGTCGGGGGTGTGTGTGTGTGTGTGTGTTGTGTGTGGGTGTGTGTTGGGTGTGTGTTGGGGGTGTGTGTGTGTGTGTGTGTGTGTTGGGTGTCACTTAGATGCTTCAGCTCTGTTGTTGTCCAGGTGTCTCATGGGGTCTGGTTATTTCTTTAAAGGGGAAGTGGGACAGTCTTCAGATCACCAGGTCCCAAGTTCAAATCCCCCTGTACGTCTCTTTGCTTCAAAACGTATGTTGCCTGGAGGAGATTGGCAGTGTTAGAGGCTTCAGACATGCGTGCACACACACTTATACACAGATACACACACCCATACACTTATACACACATACACAACACACATGTTGTGTGTGTGTGTGTGTGTAGGGGAGTAGTGAGTTGGTACGTGTTTCTCTACTAGGAAGCAGGGAGGAAGGAAGCAGGGAGGAAGGAAGCAGGGAGGAAGGAAGCAGGGAGGAAGGAAGCAGGAATGAAGGAAGCAGGAATGAAGGAAGCAGGAATGAAGGAAGCGGGGAGGAGGGAAGAGGGAAGCAGGGAGGAGGGAAGCATGTTTTGTCATTGGGTCGTGTCCCTGGAGGGGTCGTGACCGGGTCCTAGCCATGCCTGCTCCCACGCCCCGCCCTGACCCCAGCGGCTGAGCTGCCTTTCAGATGCCTGACTCAAATGTCTGGGTGTCTACAGGACCCCACTGCTAGATGGATGACTTTGTGTGTGTGTGTGGAATCTTTTAGTGTGACTGTGTGTCTGTTTGTGTGTTCAAGCACAAGTTTCCATGCTTGTCTGTGTGGTTTGAAACGTTCATCTGTTTGTGCCTGTGCCTGTGTGTGTGTGTGTGTGTTTATCTTGTAGTGTTTGCTGAAGGTCTCTCCTTGTTGACCCCAGCAGCTTCATAGTCTCTCTCTCTCTCTCTCTCTCTCTCTCTCTCCTTTGCAAACACCTCAGCAACAACGGCCATGCTAACACATTAATTAGACCGCAATACATCATCCTTACGTCTGATTGGTCCAGGATGGACCTGCCTAGTTATTGATTGGTCCATGCATCTCTCTCTCCCTCCTTCCCTCCCCCTCTTACTCTCTCCTGTTGTTCCCTGAAGGCAGGTGTTGGGGCGTAGATGTCTCTGAAACACAGGAGGTGACACAGGCATTACTGTAGGTGCTGCTGTCATATAGAACTTGATTGGACACAGGGCTGTTCCAGCTGTAGGTCTCCCCCCTCCTCTCTCAAGGCTGCAGACAGCCAGTCTGGAATGTTGTGGGCTTCTAACAGTGCTAATCACAACCAGACCCTTCTACTGGAGCTGCACCTCCCCCTCCCCCCCTCCCTCCCTCCCGACACACCCCCTTAACAGACCCCACTGGGATCCAGAGGGAGGGAGAGGGTGACTGAAAGAAGGGGGAGCCAAACAGAGAAATAAAGGAAACAAACAACTGCAGGCCAGAAAGACTCCTTTCTCCTCCTCCGCCACCTCCTCCTCCTACATCTCCCCCTCCTCCTCCTCCTCCTCCTCTTTATGTACCTCTCTTCCTCCTTCTCCAACAACTACTACTTCTCCTCCTCCACCTCCTCCACCTCCTTCACCTCCTCAGTCTTTCAGCTGCATATCTTCTCAGCCATCAGAACCTTCATTAGGAATTCCTGTTTTATTAAAGATGCAAATGTAGCCTTTAAAAGATTGAAATGCTAAGAGATTATGTGTATATGTGTGTGTGTGAGAGAGCGAGACAGCGTGTGTGTGTATGAGAGCAAGAGTGTGTGTAATAAATAGAGATAGAGGGTGCATTAGAGAGAGAGGCAGAGTGTATGTTTGTGAGTATGTGTGTGTGTGTGTGAGTGAGTGAGTAAAAGAGTGAGTGAGTGTGTGTGTGTCTGAGCGAGGCACTTTAGCGCCTCTCTCTTCATTAGCCTGGTGTAATTGTGTTAGCCCAGACGAAGGCTAAGAGCTGGAATATCCTGCTGGAAGGAAAAGGTCACAGGAGAGGAGGAACGACACTAGGGTGCTTACTTACACGCTCTCTCTCTCTCTCTCTCTCTCTCTCACTCACTCACTCACTCACTCACTCACTCACTCACTCACTCACTCACTCACTCACTCACTCACTCACTCACTCACTCACTCACTCACTCACTCACTCACTCAAACACATGCACATTCACACACACGCCAGTTATGAGCTACCATATTTGAAGGGAGAGGAGGGGGGAGGAAGGACAAGAAGTGGGGTAGGAGAAGATGGAAGGAGTGGAAGAAGAGGAGAGGAGCAGTATGAAGGAGGGGAGGAGTGTGTGTGTGAAGTGGCAGGACCGAATCAAGCTTGACTCTCCTGTTAAGGGTCCTCCAAGCCAACCACTGCAGGGTGGCAGGGTGATATCCTACCAGGAGTGAATCACCCCTACCTGCTACAAACACACGACACAAACACACGTGTACACACACACACACGTGCACACACACGTGCACACACAAACAGAGAGAGGCAGAGAGTGAAAGAGGCAGAGGCAGAAAGACAGAGAGAGGGAGAGAGTCTGAGAGTGAGGGAGGGACAGAGAGAGAAGGAGAGAGGAGAGAGAAGGAGAGATAGAGAAGCAGAGAGGGAGAAGGAGGGAGAGAGAGAGTGGTTGGCAAACTGCTTCTGAAACTACCAGACACCACTAATCACTATTACTGTGAAAAACAAACCCTAACCCAACTCCAAACCAGATCCCCGCTCTAAACTAGACCAGCCTTTCTCAGATCCCAGATCTAGACCTCAGATTGCTGATCTAGACCACACCAGCCTATCTCAGAATCATGACTGTATAAACCAACACATGAACAGAATGCCCTAGAGAATGCCTTGTCTGACTGTAGCTCATCTCATCTCTGCTCAGCTCAGTCCAGCTCAACACAGCCTTTATGAGCCTGTGTAAAGGGGTGTGTGTGTGTGTAAATGTGTGTATGTGAAGGGGTGTGTGTTTGCGAGTGTGTGTGTGTGGGGTTGTTTGTAGATGACTGATGTTGAGGCATGGAGCCTGGCGACCATGAGGTTGGAGAAGTGTGTGTGTGTGTGTGTGTGTGTAGGCAGCTGTCTGTAAGGTCACTGTGTCTGGTCTGGAATGCCTGTAAATGGAATACAGTGTTTCCAGTGCAGAGGCACAACAGCAGTCTACTCACACACACACACACACACACTTCTCCAAACGCATGGTTGCCAGACTTCATGCCTCAAGAACAGACAGACACACACACACTCACAGATGCGCGTTGTAGGATTTTAAACAGGCTTAACACTCCAGCTCACACTTTCATTGCTGTACCCTCTACCGTCCCTTCCCCCCCTCTCCACCTCCACCCCCTTCACCCCCCCCTCCCTCTGTTTCTATCTCTCTCTACCCCATGTCTCTCCCTCTCTCCTCTCTCCCTCTCCCACCTCCTCTCCCCACTGTCCCCTCTCTGTCCCTCCCACCTCCTCTCCCCAATGTCCCCTCTCTGTCCCTCCCACCTCCTCTCCCCAATGTCCCCTCTCTCTCCCTCCCGTCTCTCTCTGTGACAGGCCAGGAGGAGGAGTGTGAGGGGAATAGGATGTGAGTTATTAGAGTGCTGTCAGTGTATTCCTAGGAGATGAGCTGTAAAGGATGTCTATCCTGCTGAAGAGGCCAAAGGCTCTCCTGGACCTCTCTAGCCTCACCGGCGGACACACGCTCACACTCAAACACAGTTAGCATGTGTGTGTGTCAGCATGTGTGTGTGTCAGCATGTGTGTGTGTATGCATGTGTGTGTGTGTGTGTCTCTGATAGTGGCTTTCCTTCAGGTCCTTCTCCCTCCCTCTCTCTCTCACAGAGCCATGGATGTGACCTCCATACTAAACATGCAGAGTGTGTGCGTGTTTGTGAGCGTGTGTGTGTGTGTTGGTGGGCTGGGCTATAATTGATATGCCACCAGTGATATATCAGACTAGGACGACTCTCCGGAGCTCTTGCTATTATCTGAGATGAGCTGGCCGCAACACACGCACACACACACACACTCGCACACACACACACACACACACACACACACACACACACACACTCACACACTCCAAGAGCTGAGTTCTCAGCTAATTGATTCGTTTCTTCCTCCTGTGATTTTCTCCATAGGAGTTCAGCTTGTTTACCGACTGCTTCCTTTACTGCCTGTTACTGAAAAAACAGTCCACCAGATCAGAAAACAGTCCACCATATCAGAAAACAGTCAGACAGTTTAGAAAATGACTTGTTAAAGGAAGTAGAACTGCTATGCACAGGCGTCTTCCTGCTTGGATTGGCTGCAACACACCGTGTCGCTGCAGCAGTATATCGGCCATGTTGGGACCACCATCAAACAGAAACTATCCTTTTCATTTCAGCGATTTATTGGCTCGGAAAGAGAGTTTAAACAGTTCAAAATAGTTTAATAGATTAAACAATTCTAGTACAAACACTTAAACAAACTGATCTTTCTCTCCTTTTCTTTCTGTCTGGCCTCAGCTGTCACTCTCTTGTCATCGTCTCTTCACATCTGTCCTCTCAACCCTCTTTAGTTTGAAGTCATCCCTCCCAAACTGTCCTCCCTCTCTCCCTCCCTCCTCCTCCTTGCGTCTCAAAACCTTGTGATGTTGTTGTTGATCTAATTGTTATTCAGGCGTGGAAACAGACTATCCTGGTTTCCTCACGTCTCTCCGACTCTCTGTCCCAGTTCAGTCACACGCTGACGCGCTCTCTTCTCCTCTCTCTTCCCACTCTCCTCTCTTCTCCCTCCTCTCTCTCTTCTCCTCTCCTCTCTCTCCTCCCTCTCCTCTCTCTCCTCCCTCTCCTCTCTCTCCTCCCTCTCCTCTCTCTCCTCCCTCTCCTCTCTCTCCTCTCCCTCCTCTCCTCTCTCTCCTCTCCTCTCCTCTCCTCTCCTCTCCTCTCCTCTCCTCTCCTCTCCTCTCCTCTCCTCTCCTCTCCTCTCCTCTCCTCTCCTCTCCTCTCCTCTCCTCTCCTCTCTCTCCTCTCCTCTCCTCTCTCTCCATTCCTTTCCTCTCCTCTTCCCTCTCTTCAATGGCTGCTCCCATCGTCAGTGTCAAGTGAGAGTAAGAGTAAGTGTTTAGAGTATTAATAGACAGCAGCAGAACACAAACACAGGCCAGCCAGGCTGTCAGGAACCATCAGGGGCTTCGCTCTGTGATCCCTGCTGTTATATAACCACACGAGGCACTGATCGCAGAGTGGGTTTTAAGTATTTAAAGGGAAAAACTAAAATGATTGTTGCTTGTGAATGAGGGTGTTTGTGTGTGTGTAAGGAACTTACAGACCGCCTGATGACATCAATTTAAAGGAGTTCCAGTGATGACATCACAACTTCTTGTGATGGCGAGGAGTCAAATGGCCGCCTGATTGGCCGCCCGTTGTCCTCTGACACCCTGGCCCACACAGTGGAGGCTTTGTTCTGATTGGCTGGAGGACAGTAGGTGACAGTGGGTTCTTTGTTCTTATTGGCTGGTGAACAGATTATAATGATGTGGGTCTTAGAGATGAAAGACTCTATTGACGGACGCTGAAGAGGAGGAAGAGGGGGATGAAAGAGAAGGGGTGAGAGGAGAGGGGTGAGAGAGGGGGAGATAAGAGGAGGGGGTGAGAGAGGGGGAATAAAGAGAATATAGAATGAGAGAGTCTGGAGTGGAGGAACCCAGGAGGCCGTGGAGCAGTATGATAGTGATGCTGCCTGACTGGGGACTACATCTAACACACCACTATACACACACACACACTATACACACACACTATACACACACACACTATACACACACACACTATACACACACACACTATACACACACACACTATACACACACACACACTATACACACACACACACACACAGAGCTGGGCTTGTATGTAACGCATAGCTGCCTCCCCTTCATAGTCTGACTAGCTCATTACAGGACTATAGGATTCCCCCTCAGGTCTGACTGGAGAGGATTGTGTGTGTGTGTGTGTGCGCGTGTGTGTGCGTGTGTGCGTGTATGTGTGTGTGTGCCTGTGTGGACAGCTTGTTGAACCCTGGCCACACAGTGCGTGTCCGTGCGTGTGTGTGTGCGTGACTGAGCAGACGGCCCTGGTAAATCAATAGGGAGGCCAGTCTTCCCTGGCGCTGTAGGTTAAAGGAACATTGCAACAGTTTCAGACACCCAGAGGAGCCCTGGGTGTTGATGGGCAGAAACACCAGAGATAGCCATACTGCTGTGGGGTTGTCAACAAAGCAATCATTCAAAAACATTTTTCAGAATTTCAGCCAAAGCTATGTACAGGGTGAGGATTTGAACCGTGGACCTCCTCTTAATCAGCGGAGACTAAAGCTGTTCCGCTGAGCTAGGCCTTTTGTTGGGTAGAGACCGTAGACAGACTGCCGTGGTGTTGTGATGGTAGAGGCTGTAATTGTTTTTTTTTCTCTTTCACTCTCTTTCCTGTCCTCAACCGTCACTCTTTCAACACTATTTTCTGTGCCGTCTGACTGGAGAGACTGACTGCTATGAGCTGTGAAGAATCTCCACTTGAGAATAGTTTTGGCGCCTCTGCCAAGAAAACACAAAAAAAAAACGACCAAAACAGACGTCCCCAGCCTCAATAGAGACACGAACAAAGTCTGTTTGTGAACGATCACTGGAAGTAGCTTTAACAGGGTGTGTTTGTTTTGGTCCACAGGGATACTGGCGGTGACAGAGGGGCAGGTGATCACAATGATGGTGTAGACAACACATAACCTCCACCACCAGGACTCCAGCACTGCACCTCTGTTTATCAGGAGAACTACCCCCACCCTCCTCCTGCCACCCCCTGGTGCCCCTCCTCCCACCACGCACCAGACTACCAGAGGAGTGGGAGAGACCACACACACACACACACACACACACACTACCCCCAAAATGCCTCCTCACTCCATCCTCCCTCCAAACGCCCTTTCCTTCCTCCTCCTCCTCCACCTCTCCTCCTCCACTTCCACTTCCTCCCCCTCCCCCTCCCCTCCTCCCCCGTCTCCCCCCTTACGGACCTTCTCCCCCCCAGAGGGGGGTCTGACGCACCTCGTGGTCCACGGCCGGACCGGCGAGGTCTACCTCGGCGCCGTCAACTGGATCTTCAAGCTCTCCAGCAACCTCACCAAGCTACGCAGTCATGTGACCGGGCCTGTGGTCGACAACGCCCGCTGCTACCCCCCACCGGGCGTGCAGTCGTGCCCGTATGAGCTGGCGCAGACCGGCAACGTCAACAAGCTGCTGCTGCTGGACGAAGGGCAGAACCGTCTGCTGGCCTGCGGCAGCACCTCGCAGGGCATCTGCCAGTTCCTGCGTCTGGACGACCTGTTCAAGCTGGGCGAGCCGCACCACAGGAAGGAGCACTACCTCTCCAGCGTGGCCGAGGCAGGGACCATGTCTGGGGTGGTGATCGGAGGGGAGGAGTTTGGGGCGGGCGGAGGCACGGGGAAGCTGTTCGTGGGGACGCCGATCGACGGCAAGTCGGAGTATTTCCCCACACTGTCGAGCAGGAAGCTGATGTCCAGCGAGGAGAACGCGGACATGTTCAGCTTCGTGTACCAGGACGAGTTTGTGTCGTCGCAGCTGAAGATCCCGTCCGACACGTTGTCCAAGTTCCCCGCCTTCGACATCTACTACGTGTACGGCTTTGCCAGCGAGCAGTTTGTGTACTACCTCACCCTGCAGCTGGACACCCAGCTCACCTCGCCGGACGCCAGCTCCGACCAGTTCTACACCTCCAAGATCGTGCGGCTCTGCGTGGACGACCCCAAGTTCTACTCCTACGTGGAGTTCCCTCTGGGCTGCTCCAAGGACGGTGTGGAGTACCGGCTCATCCAGGACGCCTACCTGACGCGTGCCGGGGCGAGGCTGGCTCGCTCGCTGGGCCTGGCCGAGGGGGAGGAGGTGCTGTTCACCGTGTTCGCTCAGGGACAAAAGAACCGGGCGCGGCCGCCCAAGGAGACGGTGCTGTGCGTGTTCACGCTGAAGAAGATCAAACAGAAGATCAAGGAGAGGATCCAGTCCTGCTACAAGGGGGAAGGCAAGCTGTCCCTGCCCTGGCTGCTCAACAAGGAGCTGGCCTGCATCAACTCTGTAAGTGGACACTCTAGTACACTCTATATCTATACGTACACAATCAGAACTCTGTAAGTGTTCCCGCTAGTATACTATACATCCACATCAATGCCATACAATACTGCTTGTATTGTGTACTTGCATGGATATCATCATGGTGGAGATGATGATGGTGATAATGATGATGGTGGTGTTTGTGGTGATAATGTTTTTGTTTCTATTTGGTAACCGTGAAAGGGTTAGAGTGTGTGTGATTCAGTGTGTGTATGTGTGTAAGTATGGGTGTGTGTGTGTGTGTTAATGATCATAATGGAGACTATTGTGATGACAGGCTGGGGTCTCATTTTCTGGTAATGACTGCAGGATGGCTGAGTAGAGCACTCACACACACACACACACGCTCACAGATAACACTAGCCCTGTCCTTTTTATCAGGACACTGACACACAGGCACACACACCTTGCTCATACATTATTCACCTTGACTCACTTACTGTTATTCAGCCGTGCTCCATAACAATCATCTTTAAATCCCCAAATCTACCTGTCTCCCTCTTGTTCTCTCTCTCTCCCCCTCCTCTCTCCCCTTTTTCACTCTCTCTCTTCCTGTCTTTCATTCTCCCCCCTCCATCTATCTTCCTCTCCTCCCCCTTCACTCTTTCTTTCCTTCTCTCTCCCCTTCCCTTCCCCTCTCTCTCCCCCTCCCCTCCCCTCCCCTCCCCTCTCTCCCTCCCTCCCCCTCCCCCCTCTCCCTCCATCTGTCTGGGTGTCTGGTCTTGTTCCAGAGAGGGGCTTTGAGAGCCCTTCCTGCAAGCACTGGGACAGGGATTTAGAAGGATACTTGAATTGCTTATATGTAGAAGAGACAGACAAACAGATAAGCAGAGAGGGAGAGACCATTCTGCCAGTTCTTTCAGGCAGGACAAACCTAAATAGTGCTAATGTATGCAGGACGTGTACACAGTATCCATGACAGCACGCTCCTTTATGGCTGTCAGTCAAGGGCGCCACGCCGTCACATGATGATCACGTCACAGACCCTCGTCGTGTCCAAGCGGAGGTTTGCTCCGTTGCCGATGGCGACCTTGGTGACTGAAGTGTCTCTCCCTCTGTCCTGCTCCATCTACCCACCCAGTCTCGCTTGCTGTCTCTCCCTCCCTTGCTCACCCTCCCTCCCTCCCTTGCTCACCCTCCCTCCCTCCCTCGCTCACCCTCCCTCCCTCGCTCACCCTCCCTCCCTTGCTCACCCTCCCTCCCTCCCTCGCTCACCCTCCCTCCCTCCCTCGCTCACCCTCCCTCCCTCCCTCCATCCGTGGCTTGGATGCCCATCAGCTGGTCAGGTAGCGGTTTATTGGAGGAGAAAGTGAATAAATGTTGTGATGTATGAAGGAGTGATAAGTCAATAATCTGACTGCTGATGGAACAGAAAGTACTGCTAGCATGTTCTGTTTTGACAGGAAATGACATCACTGCCAGTGATAGTCACACTTCCTGACAGCCTGATATCGCCACCAGACAGCATGTTGAATTACCGGGTGGAAAAGGTGTGTGTGTGCTTGTGTAGAGATGCCAAAAATACACACATTCTTCACTCAAGTAGAAGCAAAGAAATATGGGCTCTGACATACTTAAGTACAAAGTAGCCATTCCTACTACCTGTTTTAGTGTCACACTGGTAACTGGACCTCATGCAGCACATTTGCCAGGTCCTTTTAGAAACCGACAATTTTGAACATCTCCCTCATATATGGCCTTAGGTGATCAGTAATGTCTCTATTCTCAGTCATGGAGACATTGCTAAAACTCTCTCTCACTCTATAATGTACCTTTTAAAAAAGAGAGAGAAGAGGGTAACAGAGTACAGCAGTGTAGACTACAATAGAGTACAATAGAGTACAGTAGAGTACAGTATAGTAGAACCCTCATCAATGATGCAAACTTATTTTCTCAAATCTTTTCAAAACGTTTTTTTCTGATTTCTTTTTTTCAAAAACTTTTTTCCTACCTTTAGAAACCCTTTTTCAAAACTTTAGTTTGAATTATTTTTTCATCCTTTGTGTGTGGGAGAAATTCAAAAAAATTCAATCTTCAAACAGAGTAGAACAGAGCAGATCACAATAGAGTAAAGTAGAGTATAGTACAGTCCTCATCATTGTGAACTTTGAGGGAAAGTATTTTTTCAACCTTTAGCAGCATGCCGAAACATTCATACACATTAGCTTTCAAACAGAAAGCTGTGGAGAACGTTATGTACATGTGTATTAAATACTGGGGTTGAATTTAACCAATTAAATAACCGTTTTCAGATGTTTTTGATGCAGCGTTTGTTTGAGGGCGGCATTTATTACACGATGTTCCTTTTTGGTGCAGCGTTTATTCGATGGCGCCGTTTATTTGAAGAAATACGGTACAAACACTAAGAATTTGTACTTGGTTACTTCCCATCTCTCTCTGTGTGTGTGTGCATGGCTGCTTGAATGTCTGTGTGCTTGTATGTGTGTGTGTGTGTGCTGGTGTGTGTGTGTGTGTATGCATGCTCTCTTCAGATCCTGTAGTCCAGCCAGATCCATCCTAGCCATGAACGCTGCTCTGGGGAAGACATAATTGGATTATCTGTGGCCTCGCTGGGTTTATTTCAGATTAAGAAGATTATAATCCAGTGTTTGCTTGTCCAACAGGGCTAAAAGCATCAGCAGGGCTGCATTACATTGAAGCAAGATGGGGAGGGGGGGGGGAGGAGGCTAGGAGAAGAGAAGGAGAGAAGGGAAGGAGGGTTGTATGTGGGTAGGTTATGGTTAAAAAAAAAGTGGGAGAGGAGATTGG
>NC_140378.1:20262500-20267500 GCF_054491055.1 Hypomesus nipponensis
CCTCCCTCTCCCTCCTCTTGTTCTTCTCTCTTCCACTCCTCCCCTCCCTCCCTCTCCCTCCTCTTGTTCTTCTCTCTTCCACTCCTCCCCTCCCTCCCTCTCCCTCCTCTTGTTCTTCTCTCTTCCACTCCTCCCCTCCCTCCCTCTCCCTCCTCTTGTTCTTCTCTCTTCCACTCCTCCCCTCCCTCCCTCTCCCTCCTCTTGTTCTTCTCTCTTCCACTCCTCCCCTCCCTCCCTCTCCCTCCTCTTGTTCTTCTCTCTTCCACTCCTCCCCTCCCTCCCTCTCCCTCCTCTTGTTCTTCTCTCTTCCACTCCTCCCCTCCCTCCCTCTTCCTCCATAGTTCCCCACAGGAACTCCTCTGTGCTGGGTGATAGTTTGCAGACGGTGTGTATGAAAGTTGGTTGTGTTGGTCTAGTGCTGCATCATTACCACAGAGTCAACATGCAGTCCAAGATCTCTGTCACTCACACATGCTCACACATGCTCACACATGCTCACACACACACACACACACACACACACACAAACACACACACACACACACACACACAGGCAGGGAGGGAGGGAGGGAGGGAGGGAGGGAGGGAGGGAGGGGAAAAAGGGGACGTTGGTGGGGGGAAGAGGGGGCAGAGAGTGTGTGTGGGGGGGCTGGGGTAGTGTGGAGGAGGGGGGAGGAGGGGAGAGGGGGAGCTGTCAACTGGATCCAGAGCTTTAACAACATGTACATCCTCTTCTGGAGAGCTTACCAGCCATGTGTGTGCGCTTGATTGATTAACCCCTATGGAAGCAAAATGTCTTGTAACGAATGAGGCAAATCTAGTGTGTTAATTAATGTTCTGCGGGCTGTGTGTATGTGTGTGGGTGGGGCTGGAGGTTGCTAGTCTAATCCAGGTGTTGCTAATAAACTCCATGTTTCAGAGCATGTGAGAGATATCACCATCTATATTCTGCACATGTGTCAATCACACATTAATTACCCATGATGTACTGTGACAGTGTGTGCCTCATTTACAAAGATATAACTGACTCTATTTCTCTCTCCTTTACCCCTCTACATCCTCCCCTCCTCCCCTTCCCTTCTCTCCCTCTCTCCTTCCCTATCTCCTCTATCATCCCCTCCCCCCCTCCTCCCCTTGTCTCCCCCCCTCCTCCCTCCCAGCCCCTCCAGATAGATGATAACTTCTGTGGTCAGGACTTCAACCAGCCTCTGGGGGGTACCAGCACCATCGAGGGCCTGCCCCTCCTGGTGGACCGGCACGAGGGCATGACCTCGGTTGCAGCCTACGCCTACAGCGGACACACGGTGGCCTTCACAGGCACACGCACCGGACGTCTGAAGAAGGTAGGCCCGCCCGCCAGAGAGACGTGAGGGTGTGTGTGTGTGTGTGTGTTGGGGGTTGTATAAGGTAGGCTGCTGGTGTCTATTTTCTTTGCGAGTGTGTACGTGTGGTGTGGTGTGTGTGTGGTGTGTATGTGTGGAAGGAGGGGGGGGCAGGGGTGTGTGTGAGTCTTGAAGGTAGGCCGCTGGTTCTTTACTTCCGTGTGTGTGGGTTTACTGGTGTGTTTGTGGAGCCCTTCTGGTCTTTCTGTTCCCAGAGAGCTGTACTGGTTTATTTGCTCTGCGAATGTGTGTGTGTCTTGCTGTGTAGCTCCTGGATTGTGTGTGTGTGTCTGCTCGTGTATCTGATGTTTCTGCTGAATGAGCGGTAACCCAGTCTGCAAGTCCTTGTGTCTGACCCCTGACTGGTGGTTCTGAAGAGGGGGAGGAGGAGGAGAGGAGCAGGAGGAGAGGAGCGAGAGAGGGAGGAGAGGAGGAGGATTGTGAGGGATATAGGAGGGAAGGGGGGATGAGGAGTGGAGGGGTAATGCAAAGGGGAGGGGGAACCAGAGGGGGATGAGAAAGGAGGGAGGTGGATGGAGGAGGAAGCGGGGGGAGGGAAGGTATGAAACGATATCCTGCTGATTGGAATCCCATCCTACCACCTTGACTTCCTGTACGGAGTAGAGGAGACCAGAGACCTCTCTTCCGCTCTCCCCTGCGTTCCTCTCCTGTCCTCTCCTCTCCCTCCTCCCCACCTCCTCCGCCCTCATGTCCCTTCCCCTCCTCTCTTTGTGGGTGTGTGTGTGTGAGTTGTGGCTGTAGTAATTGCAGTGTTGGTGGTTTGACTGGAAGGATTATAGCAGTGGAGAGCAGCTACGCTGTGTGTGTGTGTGTGTGTGTGTGTGTGTGTGTGTGTGTGTGTGTGTGTGTGTGTGTGTGTGTGTGTGTGTGTGTGTGTGTGTGTGTGTGTGTGTGTGTGTGTGTGTGTGTGTGTGTGTGTGTGTGTGAGAGATAGAGAAAGAGAGGGTCTATGGAAAGGAATGTGGTGAGTGTGTGAGAGTGAGGGTCAACAGGGAGAGTGAGAGAGAGAGAAATGTAGAGAGGGAGAGAGAGAGAGCGAGAGAGGTAGGGACAGAGTGGGGAAATGTCCTGACAGTGTTAGAGCTGTTCATTAGGAGTTAAACTGGAGCCTTGCTGTGATGTAGGGCTGGACACTATGGACTGGAGACTACAGCTCTGGACACTCATTACAATACCACAAGCCCACACACACACACATACACACAGAGAGAGACTCAGAGACACCACGCACACACACACATACTCAGAGACAGCACGCACACACACACACACACGCACGCAGACACACACACACACACACACACACACAGACACCCCAACTCACACACAGCTGTGTGTAGGGGTCAGGATTAAGGTGGAAGTCCTGGCGTGAGTGCGAGCAGGCTTGCTCTGCTGCAGTTCACAGAAACACCCACCTGAAGCTAGCCCCCTGACACACATCACAGGCTGTGTGTGTGTGTGTGTGTGTGTCTGTGTGTGTGTGTGTATGGGCAGAGCAGAGCAAGGCTAGTCTGGAGGCAGAGAGACATGCAGAGACTCCTAATTAACACGCCATGAATAACACTCTCTCCCGCCTCTATTACTCCCTCCTTCCCTCTCCCTCCTCTCTCTCTCTCTCCTCTCTTCCTTCTCTCTCTCCCCTCTCTCCTCTCCATTCCTCTCTCCTCCCTCCTGTCTTCCTCTTGAGAGATTGAGAGTACAGTACTTACCCTGGGCAGAAAGAGGGCCTTGGAGGACAGAACGAGAAAAGAGGAAGATAGATAAAGGAGCAGATGGAAACAAGTGAAAGTGGATGGAGAGAGAGAGAGAGAGGGGGGGAGAGAGAGGTAGAGAGAGAACAAGAGGTAGAGGGAGAGATGGGGAGGGAGGTAGAGAGAGAGGGACAGGTAAAGAGAGGGGGGAGAGAGAGAGGGACAGGTAAAGAGAGGGGGGAGAGAGAGAGGGACAGGTAAAGAGAGGGGGGGGGAGTGAGATGTAGAGAGAGAACAAGAGGTAGAGATGGGGAGGGAGGGAGGGAGAGAGAGAGAGAGAGAGAGAGAGAGAGAGAGAGAGAGAGAGAGAGAGAGAGAGAGAGAGAGAGAGAGAGAGGGACAGGTAAAGAGAGGGGGGGGGGAGAGAGAGATGTAGAGAGAGAACTAGAGGTAGAGATGGGGAGGGAGGGAGAGAGAGAGAGAGAGAGAGAGAGAGGGAGGGACAGGTAAAGAGAGGGGGGGGGGAGTGAGATGTTGAGAGAGAGAGGGAGGGAGTGAGTGAGATTTTGAGAGAGAGAGGTAGACCTAGAGAGAGACCGAGAGAGAGATTTCTCCTCCAAATGAGCTCTCAAGGTTTATAAGCAGCATTCTTCTTGCCAATTGCTACTTGGTTAAAAGCCATAAGTGTATATCATCTATGCTAACTTTCTTGAATAAATGCAAATGCTAGTCCATTCTGTCTGTCTCAATGAAAGAGACAGCATAATTATGACACATGCTATCGGAGCTAATGTAGCATGTGAATGCTAATTAGACCTAGCACCGAGAATGTCTGATTAGGATGGAGGAGCTGTCTGGAGTGTTCTTACATATGAGCATCAGAAAATGTAACTGGGATGAATGGATTGAGAAAGCGATGGATTATCTGTCTGTGTATCTGTCTGCCTGCCTGCCTGCCTGCCTGCCTGCCTGCCTGCCTGCCTGCCTGTCTGTCTGTCTGTCTGTCTGTCTGTCTGTCTGTCTGCCTGTCTGTCTGCCTTTCTGCCTTTCTGTCTGTCTGTCTGTCTGTCTGTCTGCCTGTCTGCCTGTCTGCCTGTGTGGAGACGGACAGCTGAGGAGAGGATGATTGTCCAGGCAGGAAGATTACTGTCAGACAAGCTGAAAGTGCTCTGAATGATCCTGCTGTATTATCATTAATATCCTCATCTCTCTCTTCTCCCCTGAGCCCCTCTCTCTCTTTGTCTCTCTCTCTTTCTCTTCTCCATTTCTCGAGTGTCACCTTCAGCTCTGTGTTGGGCTAGCTGCCCAGAGTGTCTCTGGAGAATTCAGAAATTCATTCTCTCCCCCTCTCTCTCCCCCTCCTCTCTCCCCCTCTCTCTCCCCCTCTCTCTCCCCCTCCTCTCTCCCCCTCTCTCTCCCCCTCCTCTCCCTCCTCTCCCCCCTCCTCTCCTCCTCTCTCCCCCTCATCTCTGTCCCCCTCCTCTCTGTCCCCCTCTTCTCTCCTCCTTTCTCCCCTTCCTCTTCCCCTCCTCCCTCCCTCCTCTCTCTCCCCCTCCTCTCTCCCCTACCTCTCTCCCCCATCTCCTCTCTCTCCCCCTCCTCTCTCCTCCTCTCTCCCCTACCTCTCTCCCCCATCTCCTCTCTCCCACCTTCCTCCTCTCTCCCCCCTTCCTCCTCTCTACCCCCCTCCTCTTCTCTCTTCCCCTCCTCTTCTCTCTTCCCCTCCTCCTCTCTCTTCCCCTCCTCCTCTCTCTTCCCCTCCTCCTCTCTCTCCCCCTCCTCCCTCTCTCCTCCTCCATATAGGGATATAGTATGTACCAGGCAGCAGTATGCAGGAGATATGTATAGTGTGTGTGTGTGTGTGTGTATAGTGTGTATAGTGTGTGTGGGTGTGTGTATAGTGTGT
>NC_140378.1:20272500-20280000 GCF_054491055.1 Hypomesus nipponensis
TCAGCTCCTCTGGGACTGGGAGTGTGTGTGTGTGTCTACAACAAGGGCTCTGTCTGTGGCCTGATCAGCAGACACAACAAACTCACCCGTCGCCATGCCAACCCCACTGGGGTCCAGGCTGTGTTTGGGTCACAGTAGCAGGACTGAGCTGACCTCTCCATCTCCATCCCCTCTCCTCTCCACTCCACTCCTCTCCACTCCTCCACTCCTCCTCTCCACTCCTCTCTTCTCCCCTCCTTTCCTCCCCTCCCCTCTCCTCTCCCACCTCTCCTCCCCACCTCTCATCCTCTCCTCCCTTCTCCTCTCCCCCCTCTCCTCCCATTCTCCTCTTCCCCCTCCCCCCTCTCCTCCTCTCCCCTCCTCTCCTCTCCCCCTCTCTCCTCCCCTCTCCTCTCCCCCCTGTCCTCCCCTCTCCACTGCCAGTGAGCAGTGAGCCTGTCTCACCCCGCCCCAGGTCTTCCCAGCAGGCACAAGGTAACAGAACGCTCGGGGAGGGGGGGGGGGGGGTAACTAGCCTCCGCTGGGACAACAGACGACCGGGGGCTATTATTCTGTCTAAGCTGCCCTGGGGGGTCCGCTAATCACACACCTCTCAGACCCCTCCCTCTATCCCTGTATCGCTTCCTGTATCCCTCACTTCATCCCTACCTTTAACCATCTGTCCCTCTCTCCTCCTCATCCGCCGTTCCTCTGAGAAGCTCATGGTCGCTTTTCTCACTGGAGAGAAGGAAGGACAGGGGGGAGGAGGGAGGAGGGAGGGGGAGGGGGGAGTAGAGTTGGCAGAGAGATAACAGAGAAAAGGAGAGGAGTTGGCAGACTGATGTAGTGCAGACTGTGTGTGTGTGTGTGTGTGTGCTTGCCTAGGATTGGACGATGCCGTCTGTCAAGCCATCACAAGGACCTGCTCCCTTCTAGTAACACAACCGAGATGTGATTGGCCAAGAGCTCTGTCCTGGGCTGATGAAACCAGTCACATGTGACTGGTTGCCTTCTTCTGGTTGGCTAGTGTGTAGACGGATGTTGATTGCTCATTGGTTGAATTAGTTTTTGTAGTTTGTCCTCTGGCTATAAGTGCTTTTGGCTAGGACAAGATTTAGTAGGGTGTGTGTGTTTGGTGTGTGCGCAGTTTGTTTGTGTGTGTGTTTACGTGTGTGTGTTTGTGTGTGTGTTTGTGTGTGTGTGTAAACAAGGCCAAGGCTACTTTGTTTGGAGCAGAAACAGTCCCTAAACAGCTGCTGCGTGGTGCTGGGGGAGGGGGGGAGGGGAGGGAGAGAGGGACTAAGAGAGGAAGGGGTTAGGAGGGAGGGAGGCAGGGAGGGACTAAGAGAGGAAGGGGTTAGGAGGGAGGGATGGAGGGAGGGAGGGAAAGAAAAATATCTGAAAACAGAGGGATGAACAGAGAGAGAGAGACAGCCGCGTTGGTGTTGAGTCTAGAAGCTTCCCTCTCCATCTCTGCTGACAGAGGCCTCTCTCCTCGTCAGGCCCTGACTGCACTGTCCTCCAGAAATAATTGAAAGACTGGGAGCAGAGAGGGAAGAAGGCAAATGTTGCTTTAATCTCATTTGCAGACGAACAATGGGACTGGGACTACGCTAAATTCATAAAAGTGGCTTTAATGCAATGAAATTTAATGAGCTAATCTCCACAGAGCTGGATGTTGGAAGAAGCCCTGCTGTGCTGACACACACACATGCAGGTCCACGCACAGACACACACACACTTAATCACACAAACACACATGCTCTCACACACACTCTCACACACACAGTTACACACACGCTAAAGCAAACTAATCATTATGGGAGAGACTCAGTTTTAATTGAAGTAATGTGAGAAGCTAGTGTGTATTCTAGCTAATGTCAGCAGAGATGAGTCACGAGCCGGGTGTGTGTCGTGTGTGTGTGTGTAGTGTGTGAGCTGGCGTGTGTGTGTGTCGTGTGTGTGTGTAGTGTGTGTGTGTAGTGTGTGTGTAGTGTGTGTGTGTAGTGTGTGAGCTGGTGTGTGTGTCCCCTGTGCGGAGGCAAACAGGCCCAGATGAAACCATCAGTCAGGCCAGCCATCGATCTCTCCGATAATCAATAACCAGATCAATAGAGGCGATCTCCTTCCTGGGGTCAAGCTGAGTGGAGATCATTAAGGTTATTAACACCAGTAACCTTTACAATGCCAGGGGCAGCTTCCCTACGCAGCTCTGACTGAGTACACAACAACCAACACGGTCTCCTGGCCTTCTCACAGCTAAGCGGCGGGTCGCTACCATGACCGGTACTGGCTGGGGGTTAACGGTGCCAGGCCCTTATTGATCAGCACGGGTCACTGCAGGCTAACTGCACCCACAGGCCTGTGAGGCAAGCCTCAGGAAACTGCGTTTCCCAGAATCCATCAGGGCCTGGGAAGATTCTCTTCCTTCGGGGATCTGGTTGGGGTTGGCATGTCTGTTTGTCTCTCTCTGTGTGTGCGTGTGTGTGTGTGTGTGTGTGTGTGCGTGTGTGTGTGTGCGTGTGCGTGCCAACATGTGTTTGCCTACGTGTGTGTCCATGTGCACATGTGCCTTCATACACACATAACTGCATCTGTGAAGAACACAGGAAAACTCCCTAATGATCTCACACACACACACGCACACACACACACACATGCATAGACACACACTAATGATCTCGTTAGAAGCCGGTATTGTAGAATGCAAGGATAGAGGGATGAAAGTGTTGCCAATGAGTAATTTGGTTCCCTGGTTACTAGTTACCATCAGACCTTTTTATGTAGCCTCGGTTTGTGATAACCTAGCCTGTTCTAATCTAGCCTGGCCTAGCCTGTTCTAATCTAGCCTGGCCTAGCCTGTTCTAATCTAGCCTGGCCTAGCCTGTTCTAATCTAGCCTGGCCTAGCCTGTTCTAATCTAGCCTGGCCTAGCCTGTTCTAATCTAGCCTGGCCTAGCCTGTTCTAATCTAGCCTGGCCTAGCTTGTTCTAATCTAGCCTGGCCTAGCCTGTTCTAATCTAGCCTGGCCTAGCCTGTTCTAATCTAGCCTGGCCTAGCCTGTTCTAATCTAGCCTGGCCTAGCCTGTTCTAATCTAGCCTGGCCTAGCCTGTTCTAATCTAGCCTGGCCTAGCCTGTTCTAATCTAGCCTGGCCTAGCTTGTTCTAATCTAGCCTGACCTAGCCTGTTCTAATCTAGCCTGGCCTAGCCTGTTCTAATCTAGCCTGGCCTAGCCTGTTCTAATCTAGCCTGGCCTAGCTTGTTCTAATCTAGCCTGGCCTAGCTTGTTCTAATCTAGCCTGGCCTAGCCTGTTCTAATCTAGCCTGGCCTAGCCTGTTCTAATCTAGCCTGGCCTAGCCTGTTCTAATCTAGCCTGGCCTAGCTTGTTCTAATCTAGCCTGGCCTAGCCTGTTCTAATCTAGCCTGGCCTAGCCTGTTCAAATCTAGCCTGGCCTAGCCTGTTCTAATCTAGCCTGGCCTAGCCTGTTCTAATCTAGCCTGGCCTAGCCTGTTCTAATCTAGCCTGGCCTAGCCTGTTCTAATCTAGCCTGGCCTAGCCTGTTCTAATCTAGCCTGGCCTAGCTTGTTCTAATCTAGCCTGGCCTAGCTTGTTCTAATCTAGCCTGGCCTAGCTTGTTCTAATCTAGCCTGGCCTAGCCTGTTCTAATCTAGGCTGGCCTAGCCTGTTCTAATCTAGCCTGGCCTAACCTGTTGTAATCTAGCCTGGCCTAACCTGTTCTAATCTAGCCTGGCCTAGCTTGTTCTAATCTAGCCTGGCCTAGCCTGTTCTAATCTAGCCTGGCCTAGCCTGTTCTAATCTAACCTGGCCTAGCCTGTTCAAATCTAGCCTAGCCTTGTTTAGCCTTCCCTAGCCTATCTTGGTCTGGGCTGCGTTTCCCGAAAGCGTCGTAAGTCTAAATTGATCGTAGAATTCATCGTATGACGAATCTTAGTTTTACGGGCCGTTCTCAAAGACATCGTAGCTAAAGAGTCTCTTTAAAATGTGTAGTTCTTGAAAGCGCATAGATTAGCCTATTCCTTACGAGCATGTTTGGGAAACGCACTGATACGCACGTAAGAAATATCCATGGTTTCGTTTTTTGCTTGATAGTTGCTACGATCCATCGTTATCGGGAAACGCACCCCAGGCCTGTTATAATTTAGCATAGCCTGTTCGATCCTTTCCTAGCCTAGCCTAGCCTAGCTTGGCCTAGCCTAGTTTAGCCTAGCCTAGTTTAGCCTTGCCTTGCCTGGTAGGCTTCATTACCTGAGCTATGAGCTGGAGAAACCATTATCTTAAAAGAGGCCCTCACCTCCATACCAGTCATTTAGAGATGAATAGCTCTCTCTGTCTTCCAAGTCTTATAACCCAGCTATGAGAGAAGGGTTAAAGGTGTGTGTGTGTGTTGAACTCTGTAGTGTGAATTGAAGGTCATGGATTCTATAATGGACTCATGACCAACCAATCAGAATTTAGTGTGTACCTGTGTGTGTGTGTGTGTGTGTGTGTGTGTGTGTGTGTGTGTGTGTGTGTGTGTGTGTGTGTGTGTGTGTGTGTGTGTGTGTGTGTGTGTATGTAGTTTGTTGGAGAGTTAACCAAGCGTAAAATGAAGCGGTCTGAGTGATGATCAGACAGGAGAGCTGAGATGTCCCTCTCTCTTTCTCCCTCTCTCTTTCTGTCTCCCTCTCTTTCTGTCTCCCTCTCTCTTCCTGTCTCCCTCTCTTTCTGTCTCTCTTTCTCTCTCTCTCTCTGTCTCCCTCTCTCTCCCTCTCTCCCTCTCTTTCTGTCTCTCTCTCTCTCTCTCTCTCTGTCTCTCTCCCTCTCTCTCCCTCTCTCCCTCTCTTTCTGTCTCTCTCCCTCTCTCTTTCTGTCTCCCTCTCTCTTTCTGTCTCTCTCTTTCTGTCTCTCTCTTTCTGTCTCTCTCTCTTACTTTCTAGATCTATCTGTATCTGTCTCACCCTCTCATACTCTTCCACACTCTCCTTCCTCTCATACACACCTCCCTCCTTCTCTACTCCTCCCCTTCTAATCCTCCTTCCTCCCTACCTTCCTCCCCTTTGCTCGTCCTCCTCCTCTCCTCCTTACTTCATCCTCCCCTCCTCTTCTGTCCTCCCCCATTCTCTTCTTCTTCTCTCCTGCTCCCCTCCTTCTCCTCCCCTCCTCCTCCTCCCCTCCTTCTCCCCTCCTTCTCCTCCCCTCCTCGTGTGGTAAGGACCCCAGAGAGGAGGTGACAGTAATGGACTGACATCTTATCTCCTTCATCTATCATCTGAAATAGTCATCTTGCCTGTAATACTCAAGCTGTTCTCTCTCTCACACACACACACACACACACACACGCGTACACACACGTACATATTCACAAAGGTACATTTACATACACCGGGGACACACACGTATGCTGTAGGCGTGCAGGCATGGATGTAGACTTGAGCCAGCACACACGCGTGTGCACGCTCTACCTCTTCATCATCTTGTAATGTCCTTGCCGTGATGAGATGGGTCCACACGGCCTTCACCCCTGACCCCTGCTGATGATGATGTCATTGCTGCCTTCACAGCAGACTGCTCTGGCGGGTCAAAGGTCACATCTTGGATCTACACTCACTGAATTGGCTGCATGGGTGTGTGTTTTGCTTATGTGTGGCAAGGGTGTGTTTTTTTCTCTGTGTGTGTATGTGTGTGTGTGTGATTATCCTGAGGTGAAGAGGAAACAGCAGAACTGTGTAGTCGGGGCTTCATTATGAGGAAGTATCATGTACAAGGACTTCCTGTTTAATGAGCGTTTTCTTCTTGCTCTGCTGGTGTAGTCACTCCCTCCCTCTCTCTCTTTCTCTCTCACTCCCTCTGTCCCTCTCTCTTTCTCTCTCCCTCTCTTCTTTCTCTCCCTCTCTAACTCTTTCTCCCTCTCTCTCTCTCTCCTGGGAGATAAGAACAAAGACTTAGTCTCCACCCTTCATACAGCATGAACATCTTTTTCTCGATCCGTTCTCTCTCTCCCTCTCCCTCTCACCCTCTATCCCTCCTTCTCTCCCTCCCCTCAGTCCTGTGTCCACCATTGATGATGTAACAGCATTCTTTCGCTCAGCTCTCTGGTAATCTTTGTATCTTTTAGATGGAATATCATGGCAATGGTCTCTGTTCACACACACACACAGTCGTACACACACACACACACACACACACACACACACACATCTGTTGGCAGCTGGTGTGTAGAACAGCAAGGCACCTTAATAGTTGTCTTTAATGAGCTAATTGGGTCTTGTTTTTCAGCGACGCCTTGATCGTTGTGTTTTCCTCTCTTCAGTGTTCTGTCTATCCTCAGAGGGACAGCCTGGTATTTACAGCACAGCCTACAGGCATGTGTTATTGTCTCTCTCTCTCTCTCTCTCTCTCTCTCTCTCCCTCCATCACCCTGGTAGTTACAGAGCCTGGAGGCATGTGTTATTATATTTTCACACTCTCTCGCTCTTTCTCCCTGTCTTTTCGCTCTTTCTCTCACACACATATACACCTACCTCTCTCTCGCATTCCTCTCTTTCTCCCAATCTCTCTCTCCCCCTCTCTCCCTCTCTCCATCATTCTTGGCTGTAATAGACAGGTCCATGAACCACACTTGTGATCAACACATGAAAGGGCCTGATCATGTGATCTGGTGTTAAAGGTACAATAAGACTTTTTCAGTAAGAAATGAAAGGTTTTGTCCCTTCTAAAGCAGTTGAGGCTAATGAGGCCCTGTGAGAGTTGTTCAGCAGCACAGACAGCTCACTGCCAGTGGAATGTCAGCCTCTAGGTTTTGGAGCGGTCTGCTGCTTTCTAGCCAATTATGTACCGGCAATCCTGTTCCAGCCAATCACCTTCAGCGAGGCGGGCTTTAACTCCTTGGCTTATTTTGTGGAACAGCTGTCAATCAAACTCCAGCTGGAGGAAAGTACTGAAGCTCAGGCAAGAACTGGGGGTGCTGTTGTTCATATTTTAATTGTATTTGATCATTTTTACAATAGCACCGTGCAGCTTTAATACACAGTTCACCCAATGATGGCACTGTAGTAGAGCTTATATATGTGTGTGTGTGTGTGTGTGTGTGACAGTGAGTTTATTACCGTGTGTTTGTGTGAGCATATATTTGTGTGTGTTATTGGGGTTGTGTGTATTCATGTGTCTGTTGAGGTGTGTTTGTGTAGATGTGTATTATTGTGTTTCTAAGTGTGTCTGTGTGTCGTTCTGTATTTTGATGTGCCTGTGTGTATTGTGTGAGTGTGTGCATTATTGTGTGAATGTGTATTATTGTGTTACAAAGGCCTCATTGTAGGGTCCTAGCAGCAGCTGTAGTGAGTTAGACCAATCACAGTATCTTCGCCAGCCATGACATCACTGTTTCCCCTGTCTGAGCCCTCCCCCTCCTCCTCCCCATTGGTCCACTGACAATACACTTCCTGTGTGGTCTGGGCTCTCTCTTTCTCTGTCTCTCAGTCTTTCTCTATATCTCTGTCTGTCTTTCTGTCTGTCTGTCTTT
>NC_140378.1:20292500-20350000 GCF_054491055.1 Hypomesus nipponensis
TGCGCCCATTTCAGGCGTAAAATAGCGGGTAAGGACATAAAACCACATTAACAAAGGCAGCGCACTTGAATAAAAACGCAGATTAGCGCAGATTAGCGCTGCTGGGAGGGTATAAGGGAGAGTGGGTGTGTGCTGCAAAGAGATGGGAGGAGAGGTGTAGTTCTTCCTGGTAACATGTTAATGTTGGCTGTAACTTTGTGATCCAATATTTCTATCTCCTGTTCGCTGAACCTTCTTTTTCTTTTCCTCAAATCACCCATGGTGGCAGTAACATGCAGGCGATTTCTCCTGTCTTTTAACGGCACGCTAATTAACACCAAAGGGTGGAGTAAGGCGCTGATTGCCCGATGAGGATCTGGTTTAGCTCTAATAGGAGGTTCTGCTCTTGAAAGCTCATTAAAGAGACTCCCTCGTCAATACTGGCATGCTCCCTTATACACACACACTGATAAATACACACACACACACACACACACACACACACACACACAGACAGACAAATAAATACACACATATACACACAGAAAAATACACACATATACACACAGAAAAATACACACATATACACACAGATACATACAGATACATACACGCACACACAGATACATACACGCACACACAGATACATACACGCACACACAGATACATACACACACGCACAGATACATACACGCACACACAGATACATACACACATACACACACAGATACATACACACACACACACACACACACACACAGATACATACACACAATCACACACAAACATATACACTCGTACACATTACAGAAACGCACACACCTTTACAAAGACTCCCATGTGCTGTAATTGATGAATATGAATATGGTCCATATGGGCCACCGTACTGGACCGCTTTGCTCTGGGGGATGCTGTACTTCCTGCTCATGCATTTGAATCTGACAGCTTTATTTATAAGATGGCAAGAACAGCCAGAGATCACATGTCTCCATTAAGGCCACATCCTCTCCTGGGTCTTAGCCTACTGTACTGAACTGGATCTCACACACACACCCGCATGCACAACTCCCCCCCCCCCCCACACACACACACACACACACATGCATGCATGCACAAAAACACACACTCACAGCTTGAGTCTTTTCATTAATAGAACTTCTCCTCTTCTTCCTCCTCTCTTTCTCCTTTACTTCTCTTCCACCTCCTCCTCCTTCCACCTCCTCCTCCTCAGTAGAGCACGTTGACTGTGTGTATTTGAGAGTCTTTAGAGAGGAAGTGAGGTGTAATTGATATAAATGGATCTGATTGGAGAAGCTCTGACACAGGAAATGACCATGTTCGATCACTGGCAGAGATGTTAAACGAGAATATCTGTCTCTCTCTCTCTGTCTCTCTCTCTGTCTCTCTCTCTCTCTCTCTCTGTCTCTCTCTCTGTCTCTCTCTCTGTCTCTCTCTTTCTCTGAAAGGGCTTTCATGACGACTCAGAACTGCTTGTCTGGGTTATCTCCTGAGAGGGGGAAAGACAGTGAGACTAGTGGAAGAAAGAGATGAGAAGAGAGGGGGTGGGGAAATGTAATTGGTTCAAAGAGTTCTCTTTTTTCTCCGGCTCCCACTGTTCAGGGAGAGAATGATGGTAGACCTGAGGTCAACTCTCCCTCCCTCCCCCCTCTCTATCCCTCCCTCCCTCCTCCCTCTCCCTCCCTCCCCCCTCTCTATCCCTCCCTCCCTCCTGCCCTCTCTCTCCCTCCCTTTCCCTTTCTCCCAGCAAACTGAGCCCCACCCTGGCTCTGCTTGGCCCAGGACTACATTAAGCTGCTTGCAACTGTGGCAAGAACCAGATTTCAATTAGCCCTGGATTTATACATGATTTATACAGAGAGAGGGGGGGGGGGCAAACACACAGGGTCATGTGACCCTGCTGCGTCATCTCCAGGTCAGGTCATGTGACCTGGTGTAGAGCAGGAAGTACGTGCAAGTGTTAATATGCAAGAGTGTGGTCTCCATGGTGATGTGATGACTGTATGATGGTCTCCTTGGTGATGTAATGACTGTCTTATGGTCGGAGGGAGAGGGAGGGAGGGAGGGGTTATAAGAGGGAGAGGGAGGGAGGGGTTATAAGAGGGAGAGGGAGGGAGGGAGGGGTCTAAGAGGGAGAGGGAGGGAGGGGTTATAAGACGGGGAGGCAGGGGTTATAAGAGGGAGAACAAGTGAGGAAAGGAAAGAGGAAGAGAGCTACAGAGAGTGTGCGTGCGTGTGTGTGTGTGTGCGTGTGTCTATATAAGTTTGCGTGTGTGTGTTCCTCTGATCTAATGTCTAAAGGATGTATCAGCTGACTGATCTGATTTGGAAAGCGGACGTCTTATTATAGTTGAGCAGATCAGCGTGACTCTGGTTAGGAGCAGGAAGTGGTGTGTGTGGTATGTGTGCTGCGTGTGTGGTGCTCGTGGGTGTGGGGTGTGTGTGCTTGGTGTGTGTGTGTGTTTAAGATATGCTGAGAAGCGTGACAGATGATCTTTCGCTGACAGTGACAGTGATATAGTCTACACTATCATTTACTGTGCTATGTTCATTCTGTCTGGCCCTCTATCTCTCCCTCTCCCTGTATCTTTCTCTCTCTCTTTCTCTCTCTCTCTCTCTCTCTCTCTCTCTCTCTCTCTCTCTCTCTCTCTCTCTCTCTCTCTCTCTCTCTCTCTCTCTCTCCCCCTCTCGCTCTCGCTCTCTCTCCCCCTCTCCCCCTCCCCCCCTCCCTCTCTCTTTCAATCTCAATCTTCCAATTTTCTCTCGGCCCCTAACATTCTCTCCTTATCTCTATCTCTATTTTGTCATTCTTTCTCACTATCTTTTTCTCTGTCTTTCTTTGGTTACCTCCAGGAATTAAATTCAATTGGAAGAGTTTCTGTACAGCTTCTGATGTGGTTGTGTGTTAAGTCAGGAAATGACATCACAGCTAATACAACTTGATTCAAGGCTCAGGTAAATGACGTTCATCTCGTGAGTCATTCACAGGATGGGATGAGAGAGGGATGAGGAGGAGAGGGGATGAGGAGAGGAGAGGGGATGAGAGGAGATGAGGGGAGGGGATGAGGAGGAGATGAGGAGAGGAGAGGGATGAGGAGAGGAGATGAAGAGAGGGGAGAGGGATGAGGGAGAATAAGAGAGAAGGAGGAGGGGGAAGAGGAGAGCGTCTGGTTTTTAAAGTTTGGTGGTGAAATGAGGCCTGGTCTTTATTTGTTTGGCGACCAGAACAATGGCCTACTCTCCTGGGGATGGTGTGTGTGTGTGTGTGTTGGCTGGCTCTGCTTCTAGAAGGATCCATCCATCACAGTATTCTGCTATGATAGCACATTCCTAATGGCTCAGCTGGGCCAATTACTGCAGCTGATGCCCAGCCACTCCCACACATGTGGAATGAAATATCAGACACAATTTCATCTGTGAGTTTCTGTATCTCCTTCTGCCATCCCTCCAGTTCTCCAACCCCCCCTCCACCCCCGCCTCTATTTGCCTTCCATGTGTCTAAGTCTAACCCTCCATCCTCCCACTATTCCTCCCTCCCTCTATTCCTCCCTCCCTCCCTCCCTCCCTCCCTCCCTCCCTCCCTCCCTCCCTCCCTCCCTCCCTCCCTCCCTCCCTCCCTCCCTCCCTCCCTCCCTCCCTCCCTCCCTCCCTCCCTCCCTCCCTCCCTCCCTCCCTCCCTCTATTCCTCCCTCCCTCCCTCCCTCTATTCCTCCCTCCCTCCCTCCCTCAGTTCAGTTCCATCATCTCCTATAGTCTCTGTGGTACGGTCAGCATTGCCACTAGATGCTGTGACTTGGGTGTGTGTGTTTACTCTGGGATCCTAGTATAGCTGCCGACTCGGTTCTCTCTGTTCTCTCTCTCCTCTCTGATCCTTCAGTCAGTTGACAGGAGGAACTGTGGTCAAAGCTTCAGGCACCACAAACCTTCCATGACCTACACACACACACGTACGCAGTACGCACACGCACACACACACACACATCCCTCCAGAATAGCTGTTCTGCTGGTGTTAGCCGGAGGCGGTCAGCATTGCAAGAACGTCTGTCTGTCCATCCATCTGTCACCCCGAGGGGAGGGGGGGGAGTGGAGGGGAGGGGGGGGGGGGGGGAGAGAGTTGTTGATGAATAAAGATGAGGTGGACATAACGTACACAACACCAGACCCCAAGATCAAGTGAATAACACTTTTTTATTGTGTGTGTGTGTGTGTGTGTGTAGGTGAGCAGAGTACCAGTGGAGAGCTGTGAGCAGTATACCTCCTGCAGCTCCTGTCTGGGTTCGGGAGATCCTCACTGTGGCTGGTGTGTCCTTCACAACCTGTAAGTACACACACGCACACACACACACACACCACATACACACACACACACCACATACAGACACACACCACATACACACACACACCACACACAGTTTGGGATCAACTTGAGTCACCAGATCTTACCTCTCCTCCCCAGGTGCTCCAGGAGAGACTCTTGTCAGCGTGCAGAGGAGCCCCAGAGGTTTGCCTCCAGGGTGGAGCAGTGTGTCCGTCTGTCTGTGCAGCCTGCCAACGTGTCTGTCACCATGTCTGAAGTCCAGGTCTGTGTGGCTCGGAACAACATGACTGAGACAGTTTAACACAGAATAGCAAACCTATTTTCAAAAGTAAATCTCAAATATATTCGAAAATATATGTTCAATCTTTCGAAACTTTTTATCAAAAATATTTTAAAACCTTTAGAAACTTTTTTTTTCCCCAATTTTTTTTTTATAAAAATATTTTTTTTGACCTTTAGAAACTTTTTCGAAAACATTTTTTTAACGATTTGAAACTTTTGGGGGGAAAACTTTTTTTTCCACACACAGTGAAAGGAGAGGGAAGAGGAGAACAGAGAAGCCTAAAACAGAGCAGAGTAAAGCAGAGCAGAGCACAGTTTAGTAGAGTCCTCATCAAGTACTCATCAATGATGCACACCTATTTTTTGAAAAAAAAAAATATATTTTTTCAACCTTTCTAAACTTCTTTTTGCTAATAATTTTCAAACCTTTTGAAACTTTTTCTTCAAAACTAAATTTATTTTTTATTTGATCTTTTAATTTGTGTGATTACATGTGTCATCAATGCTCACATTTTCTAACTCCTCCTCTCTCCCCCCTTTGCTTTCCTCTCCTCCCCTCTCCTCCCCTTTCTTCTCCTCTCCCCCTCCTGTAGTTGGTGCTGCAGACCCAGAATGTTCCTAACCTGTCAGCAGGGGTGAACTGCTCCTTCCAGGACTTCACAGAGACGGAGGCTCAGGTGTTTGGGGGGCGGGTGTACTGTCTGTCCCCTCACAGCCGGGATGTGGCCCCCTTCACCAGGGACCACGGTGAGGCACACACACACACACACACACACACAGACAACATTCCTATTACAACATTTAGGATACAAAATGTTTTTCTTTGTGTTCGAATATTCTTTTGTAGAACATTCAAATCAGAAAGTTGAGGTTGAAATAGGGATGGAACGATACATGTATTTGTATTGAGCCAAAACGGTACAGGCGTCACGGTTCGGTGCATGAAATGACACAGAGAATACACGGTATAAAAATAAATACAACTGGCAACGTGCAAATTAATTAATGTAATGCGGAACTACTGTTAGATACTCGTGTTCTTTAGGGACACCTAATGCCCCGCTTTAGCTCCGAAGCTCTGATTGGTGCTGCCGTGAGTCAGCGAGGCTAGCAGCACTAAGGACCAGTATGGTGAGTGGTGGTGACACACGAGAGACAGAGGACCCCCCGGCCTCTTTAAGATCGCAAGTTTGGGAAAACGTAGGTTTCCCATTCAGTTACAGTAGTACAGGCGAGAGAGTGGTGGATAAGACAAGCACTGTGTGTCGGCGTTGATCAGCAGTTGTGGGGAATGTGAGTAGAAATACACCTAACATTCTAACACATAACTCATCTGGATAAGACCGTGTGCTAAATGACTAAACATATCCAACACCATCACCCAGGTGTGCCAATCACTGGAACAAGACCAAAAAAAAACTGTCCAACTTCTCCTCCCCACAGTGCTTAACCAGCCTTTAGATACACATCCAAATAGGGCCAATAAAAAATCACCGACGCAATCGGAATTGACATGTCATCTTCGATGTGCCCGTATTCACTCGTAGAGGAACCGTGTTTATTTTGCTTTTCCCTCCGTTGTACCGAACTCGTACAGAACCGTGATGTCTGAACCGCGGTATGAACCGAACCGTGATGTATGAACCGCGGTATGAACTGAACCGTGACTTCAGTGTACCGTTCCACCCCTAGGTTGGAATGTTCCGTTTAGAATTTGTCGGCTCGATGTTTCAAGGTCGAATGTTTGGATGGGAGTGTTCAGGTTCATTCACGTTAACACAGTCCCTAGAATGCTGTTGTCATGTGCTTCCACGGTGCCTGTTTCCTAGGTGACAAGCGTGTAGTGAAGCTGTATCTGAAGTCTAAGGAGACGGGGATGAAGTTTGCTAGTGTGGACTTTGTCTTCTACAACTGCACCGTGCACCAGTCGTAAGTCCTGCTGCCTCCTCACTGCTGTGTGTGTGTGTGTGTGATGAGATCAGAATCTTAATGTCATTTGCTTAATGACTTGGAGCTCCTCTGATGTCACTGATACTGTTTTACCATCCTGAGTTATGTCTCCTCAAATCTGGGATCTGTCTCTTTAATTAGCTCTCTCTTTAACTGTCTCTCTCTCTTTAACTGTCTCTCTCTTTAACGGTCTCTCTCTTTAACTGTCTTTCTTTAACTGTCTCTCTCTCTTTAATTGTCTCTCTCTCTTTAACTGTCTCTCTCTCTTTAACTGTCTCTCTCTCTTTAACTGTCTCTCTCTCTTTAACTGTCTCTCTCTCTTTCTCTCCTCTCTTCTTTTTTTCTTCTCTCTCTTCTCCTTGGACATCCTATCATCAAAGCCTGCCGTACTGCCAATAATTCCTGTGTGTGTGTTGGTGTGTGTCAGGGTGTGTGTCAGGGTGCGTGTGTGTGTGTGTCAGGGTGTGTGTGTGTGTGTCAGGGTGTGTGTGTGTGTGTGTGTAACCCACATTACAGTAGAATATTCACCACAGCATGCTGCTAGTGTGGCAGAACCCACACACTCTCCCATGTGACCCCTGACCCAGGAGTGTGTGGGCTGACAGACCAGGGCACAGCCACACGCGCTGTTCTCTCACACACACACGCTCTCACACACACACACTCTCACACACACACACACACTATCACACACACACACACACTATCACACACTCTCACACACAAACGCACTGTCACACAAATACACTCGCTCACACACACACACATCCTCTCAGACACACACACACACACACACACATCCTCTCAGACACACACACACACACACACATCCTCTCAGACACACACACACACACACATCCTCTCAGACACACACACACACACACACATCCTCTCAGACACACACACACACACACACACACACATCCTCTCAGACACACACACACACACACACACACACACACATCCTCTCAGACACACACACACACACACACACATCCTCTCAGACACACACACACACACACACACACACACATAGTGGGTGGTCTTGGACACCAGCAGGTCTAACCCAGCTATGTCCCCTGCAGGCAGGGATGGTACATGCTTAACATTAAAACAGGACTGGACTTATTGAGTTGATATGATTGTACCATTATATGTGAGTGTGTGTGAGAGAGAGATTGTGAGTGTGTGTGTTTTAGAGTGTGTGTTTACTGTACTTATATGATTATATTAGAGCTGCTTCGCAGAGAGAATGTCATGGTGTAATTGTGGTTTGGAGAGAGCTGAATGCATTTATTATGGAGAGGGAGGAGAGGGAGGGAAGGAGCAGAAGGGAGACAGAAAAAGCATAGGGATAGACAAGGACAGGAGGGAGAGAGGAAGAAATAGAGAGAGACTGATAGAGAGAGAGATTGTGTCCATTGTGTGATATAATGTGTGCGCGCTGCTGAAAGGTTAGCCCTTCCGTCTGTCCACAATACTCATTTTCATCTGAAAGGAATTAATACATGCAGGCCTGAGATCTGTGGAGAGATCCACTTATAGAGGTTGGGGGGAAGGGGAAGGGGCTGCCTGAGCCCTCTCCCCCAGGACAGGCTCTCACTGCCAGGCTGGAGGCTCACCGTGGGCCCAGGCTCTCCAGCGGGCCTAGCCGGCCACCCACTCAATGTGCTCTGTGTGGGAGGGGGTCTTGTTGCCCCAGAGACCCGGACCAAACTGCTCACACACACACACAGACAAACATTAAGCTCCTCTGGCCCCATGGCCTGCTGGGTAATCAGCTAGGTTCAAAGGTCACACTCCATCTAACACAGATTTATTAGGATCAGTAGTCTGGAGGGAGAGGAAGAACTACAACTCCCAATAAAGCCCATTTCTTAGCAGTTAACACACCAGTCTCTCTAGAGGTGGATGGAGAGAGAGGGTGGAGAGAATGAGGAAGAGAGAGGGGGAGTGAGGTAGAGTGAGGGAGAGTGAGGTAGAGAGAGGGAGGGGGAGGGAGGGAGGTAGAGAGTAAGGCAGGCAGAGAGAGGGAGGGAGAGTGAGGTAGAGAGAGGGAGGGGGAGAGGGAGGGAGAGAGGGAGGGAGTGAGGTAGAGAGTAAGGCAGAGAGGGAGAGGGAAGTAGAGAGAGGGAGGGAGCTAGGTAGAGAGTGAGGCAGAGGGAGGGAGGTAGGTAGAGAGTGAGGCAGAGAGAGGGAGACAGAGTGAGGTAGATAGAGGGAGGTAGAGAGTAAGGCAGAGAGAGTGAGGTAGAGAGAGGGAGGGAGAGGGAGGTAGAGAGAGGGAGAGGGAGGTAGAGAGTAAGGCAGAGAGAGAGAGGGAGGGAGGGAGGGAGGGAGGGAGGGAGGGAGGGAGGGAGGGAGGGAGGGAGGGAGGGAGGGAGGGAGGGAGGGAGGGAGGGAGGGAGGGAGGGAGGGAGGGAGGGAGGGAGGGAGGGAGGGAGAAGCAGAGAGAGGGAGGGAGGGAGATAGAGTGAAGCAGAGAGAGGGAGGGAGGTAGGTAGGGAGAGAGTGAGGCAGAGAGAGGGAGGGAGGGACAGAGATAGATGGATAGAGAGAAGAGGGCCAGACACAGGCAAGTGTTTATTTAGAACAAAGTGATGCAGTGGTGAGGAGCCTTCTTCTCGCCCTGTCGCCATAACAACCTCGCAGGTCTGCTAATCAGTGTTCCTTCCTGCTCGGAACTCTGGGTAAAGGAGTTTTTGGAAAAAGGCTTATCTTTGTCCTGCAGGGTGTTTCAATGTAAGCTTCAGCAGTACCCTGTCCTCCTTCCTAGTCTCTCTTTTTTACCCCCCTCTCCTCTCCTCCACTCCTTCCTTCTCTTCTCTCCTCCACTCCACTCCTCCCCTCTCCTCTCTCTTCCTCCCCTTTCTCTCCCCTCCTCTCTCCTCCCCTCCTCTCTCCTCCTTTCTCCCCATTTCCTTACTTGTCTTCTTTCTACATTGTTTAACATAATTTTTCTAATAAGGTGAAGCTACTGATCTAACCCTTAATACTCTCTCTCTCTGTCTCCCGCTCTCGCTCTCTCTATGTGTCCTTGTCTGTGTGTCTCGCCCCCCTCTCTCCTCCACCCCTCAGGTGTCTGTCCTGTGTTAATGCTGACTTCCCGTGTCACTGGTGTAAGTACCGCCACATGTGCACCCAGAACGCCAACGACTGCTCCTTCCAGGAGGGCCGGGTCAACACCTCGGAGGTGAGAACACTCACACACACACACACACACACACACTCACACAAACACTCACACACAAACATTCACACTCACACACACACACTCACACTCACACAAACACTCACACACAAACATTCACACACACACACACACGCATTGTTTTCTGTCTGATGTGTTGGAGCCCTTTGACTCCATCCATGATGGGTGTGTGTGTGTGTGTGTGTAGCAGATGTTTACACCTGTTGGCAGCTTGTAAGAACAGGCTTGGTTGAATGAGGATGGTAATTATGTGGTTCTCCAGCTGCAAATGCTACATTAGCATGAAGACCCATAATGCTACATTAGCATGAAGACCCATAATGCTACATTAGCATGAAGACCCATATCACTCTACTCTCCCTCTCTCTCCCTGTCCACAGCGCTCTCATGTTGTACATACACACCTCATCTACACAACAACAGGTAGATGGAAGGTGTGTCACTCAAAGCAGATGTCAACACAGATCCTGTAATCCTACAGCTTCACTGTGGAGAACTCTCCTCCTCTCTTCCTGTAGTCCTCTATTTTCATCCTCCTTTCCCCTCTCCTCTCCTTTCCCCTCTCCTCTCCTTTCCTCTCCTCTCATCCTCCTCTAATCCTCCCCTCCTCTCTCCTCCTCTCTCCTCCCCTCTTCTCCTCTCCCCTCTCCTCCTCCTCTCTCCCCTCCTCCTCTCTTCTTCTCCCTTCCCCTCTTCTCCTCTTCTCCCCCCCCTCCTCTCCAGGGGCAAATCTATCGGGGTGGCATGGGGTGGCAACTGCCACCCTAAAAGTAGCCTTGCCACCCCAGCTGCCACCCCAGTTGGCAGCTTTGAAACCAAAGAAAAGTTGCGGCTCATCAGACATTTGCCAGAGCGCATTTCTAATATCTGACTGCAAGTGAATGCAGCGCTAGATGACTCCCACCCCCCTCCCCACTCCGCCAAGTCGGACATTTGCGAGAGCGAATTTCTAATATACAAGCCCAAACAAAATCTGTGGATTTTTTTCACATTTTCTGTGGTTATTCAGAGTGAAAATCTGCAGAATTCCGATGGCCTTCCTGTTCTTGTGTCGGAGCTACCGACACAAGAGTTCCACAACAGTTTGACGCCGAATATGGTAGATTGAATGTTGACAGACTTTGCAGAAAAGGATTCCTCGATCCTCATAAAGATCGCCTGAAAACTCCCTGGCCTGTCTATTCCTGTAATTTTGGTTGATAAGTGTTTCTGTGTCAATTCTTCAGGGATGAATCTGGGCATTTTTGACAAACTTTTAAATATTGTCTACACTAACCTAAACGTTACTGTATCAGTTTCGGGGTTGACAGACTTCCTTTGATTGCTATCACAGACCTAGGCTACTACCTACACTGGTGGAAATGGGCAATTAATTATAAGTGGACACGTTTTTTGACGGAATTCTGCTCTTGCGAATTATGTTTGGGCCTGCTTATATCCCACTGCAAGTGAATGCAGCACTCGACGACTCCAACCACCCTCCCCACTGCACCGACTGACACTGAGGTGAAATCAGTTTTATATTGGAGATTCAACAGACGTTAATATTCGTACATCCGTTCAGGCTCCGTGTCATATTTAGGGACCGGGGTAAAAGAGTAGACAGCCTGAATGCCGAAAAACCTAACATACATTTGAATACACACAATTTTCAGTGTATCTTCAATATCTTTGTCAAAATCGACCAACAAACTTCAAACTGTTTGCACATTCTTCTATTAAATCAGCATATATACTTCTGCCACGGGGGGGCCACCCCTCAAAATCTCTTGCCATCCTCTTGCCACCCCATGAATATTTTTCTAGATCTGCCCTGCTCCTCCCCTCCTCTTCTCCTCTCCTCCTCTCCTCCCCTCCCCTCCTCTCCTCTTCTCCCCCCTCCTCTCCTCCCCTCCCCTCCTCTCCTCTTCTCCCCCTCCTCCCCTCCTCTCCTCCCCTCCCCTCCTCTTCTCCTCTCCCCCCTCCTCTCCTCCCCTCCCCTCCTCTCCTCTTCTCCCCCCCTCCTCTCCTCCCCTCCCCTCCTCTCCTCTTCTCCCCCCTCCTCTCCTCCCCTCCCCTCCTCTCCTCTTCTCCCCCCTCCTCTCCTCCCCTCCCCTCCTCTCCTCTTCTCCCCCCCTCCTCTCCTCCCCTCCCCTCCTCTCCTCTTCTCCCCCCTCCTCCCCTCCTCTCCTCCCCTCCTCTCCTCTTCTCCCCCCTCCTCTCCTCCCCTCCCCTCCTCTCCTCTTCTCCCCCCTCCTCTCCTCCCCTCCCCTCCTCTCCTCTTCTCCCCCCCTCCTCTCCTCCCCTCCCCTCCTCTCCTCTTCTCCCCCCCTCCTCTCCTCCCCTCCCCTCCTCTCCTCTTCTCCCCCCTCCTCCCCTCCTCTCCTCCCCTCCTCTCCTCTTCTCCCCCCTCCTCTCCTCCCCTCCCCTCCTCTCCTCTTCTCCCCCCTCCTCTCCTCCCCTCCCCTCCTCTCCTCTTCTCCCCCCCTCCTCTCCTCCCCTCCCCTCCTCTCCTCTTCTCCCCCCCTCCTCTCCTCCCCTCCCCTCCTCTCCTCTTCTCCCCCCCTCCTCTCCTCCCCTCCCCTCCTCTCCTCTTCTCCCCCCTCCTCCCCTCCTCTCCTCCCCTCCTCTCCTCTTCTCCCCCCTCCTCTCCTCCCCTCCCCTCCTCTCCTCTTCTCCCCCCCTCCTCTCCTCCTCCTCTCCCCCGTCCTCCTTTTCTCCTCCTGGCTCCTTGGATCTGGATCACAAATATGGAGGGAGACCTGGAGGGATGGTCCCTACATGGTGAATGGGTGTGTCCTGTCTGGGAGCAGGCCAGGGGGAGGGGAGGGGGAGGGGAGGGCCAGGGGGAGGGGGAGGGGGAGGGCCAACGGGAGAGGGAGGGGGAGGGCCAGGGGGAGGGGGAGGGGGAGGGGGAGGATGTGTGTGTGTCTTATCTCCAGCTCTGCAACACCTTCTCTGATGTCGCCTGCTCACAGCCTGCTCCGAGCCGGAGCATTATTTGTGGGTTTTAATTGGTCAGGAGGTATCCTGCTCCAATCCAATTACCCATGAGCTTTTATCTCTCTGGAGGAGCATGGAGACCACACTGATGCTGCTGAGCTGCGCACACACACACACACACACACACTTTTCACTTTCTTACACATACACAATGTTTCTCAGCTCTCGTGTCTTTCACTGTCTGCCTTTGTTTCTCTCTACACCCCCCTCTCCTCCCCCCTCCTCCCCTCTCTACCCCTCTCCTCCCCCCTCCTCCCCTCTCTGCCCCTCTCCTCCCCCTCCTCCCCCTAAGCCCTGCTGAGAGCAGAGATGACTGGACTAATCAGACCAAACTGGCATGTCTTCCTATGAGGGGGGCATCAAAGACCTCTCTGTGTGTGTCTCACTGTGTGTGTGGGGGTGGGGGGGGGGGTTGATTTGAAAGATTGGAGCGTTGAAGACTGAAAAAAGACTTGATTTGATGCCACACATCTATAAACACCAGGCCAGACCAGACCAGATGAAATACACCTTTGAGATACTTTCAGCTTTTTGATAGATCTCATTTGTATGTGATGATAGTTTGCTACTTAACATGATTATACCTCTAGTAGAGTACAATACGACAGCACGGGGGAGATCAGCAAGCCAGGTGAGAAGAGAAGTATAGTGCAACGTAGGAGATATGGCTGCTTACACCAGGTCCACAGCACCTTGGAGCCCAGCAGGCAGAACGTGGAGGTGATTCTCCCCTGAGAAAGGGATCAAGACGTCCAACAGAGCACACTAACCCCACAAACAAACTCAAGCAATCAAACAAGGGAACACATCTGAGTGTTTGTGTGAGAGGGGGTGTTGGCATGTTGACATTCCGCTGGGTCGTGGTGGAGTGAGGGGTCAGACGCTCTGCCGTGACAAGGGGAGGTTCAAGGACAGAGCGAGATGTTGCTTTCTACAACATTGGTTTCTTGGGTGGTGTTTCTACAATGGTGTTTCTTGGGTGGTGTTTTTGGAATGGTGTTTCTGGAGTTTGTGGGGTTTCTGACGTGGTGTGAGACCTGCCATGATCAGACAGTCCTCCAAGCTCCACAGACCCAACTCCCTCTCTCTCTCTCTCTCTCTCGCTCTCGCTCTCTCTCGCTCTCTCTCTCGCTCCCTCCCTCTCTCTTTCTCCCTCTCTCTCTATCTCTTGCTCTCTCCCTCGCTCTCTCGCTCTCCCTCCCTCTCTCGCTCTCACTCTCTCTCCCTCTCTACCCTCTCTCTCCCCCCCCTCTCTCTCCCCTGTGGCCTCCTGCCCCAGACTCTCTCACACACACTCACACACCCCTATCCCAGACAGACAGATTCTCTCCTACACAGACACACATGACACTCACACCTCCTGCAACTCTAACCCTGTGTCCCCCCCTAAGGAAAACACCAATCCCATCAGCTTACCCTCTTTCATCCTCTCATCTATCCATCATCTCATCCCTCCATCCCCAGAGCCTGCTCCGTCCTGTAGCTGAGTGGGGCTGCTCTCCCCTGGGAGCCTGCCACCATGCTTACCCACCTCACGCTGCACCTGCCTGGGGCTGCAGCCCCACCGCTCCCCCCTGCCATGGAGCTAGCTGGAGGTCTGAAGCACTGACTGCGTTAAATCTTCATAGCCTTCTCTCTGGGTGGCTTTTAGCTTAATGGTGTGAGAGAGAAAGAGAGAGAGAGACGGAGAAAGCGGTAGGATAGATATATAAGAAGACAGGATAGGGAGGAGGGAAAGGAGGGTGACCTGTGTCGTTATGCAGGTAACATCAGATAGTTATTATCTTTAAATATACACGCTATAGCACACACACACACAGACACACATAGAGACACAAAGACACACACATAGAGACAGACACACACACACAGAGACCTGACCTGTTGGAGAGTGTCTGTGTCTGAGAGTTGCACAGGGACAGACAAAAGCAGACGATCACAGATTGAGATCACTCTGAGTATCTCTCCAGAGAGATGTATCATCACACCAGCAAAACCCCCTCTCATCCCCCCCTCCTCTTCTCTGCCCCCCTCCTCTCCTCCCCCTTCCTCCTTTCCTCCCTTTACAATCTAGATCCATCCCTCTTTCTCTCATCCCTCTCCATCACTCCTCATCACTCTCTGCCCATGTGTTTGTTTGTTTGTTTTCTGAGTTTATCGTTCCAAGACTGCGGCCCACGCAACCTTCACTGCCAGCTGGGAGAGAGAGAGGGAGAGGGAGGAGAGGGAGAGGGAAGAAGAGAGAGGAGAGAGAGAGAGGGAGGAGAGGGAGAGGGAAGAAGAGAGAGGAGAGATTTGATTTGATGATTTGATTTGAGGTCTTTATTGGTCAGTCTAACCTGGCAGGTACCCACCAGTTCCAGCAGCTACTGAGTCCCCCTGAATCAGGATCTCAGACAGGAGACTCCCTACTGTGTAACCTGCCTCACTGTGTAACCTGCCTCACTGTGTAACCTGCCTCACTGTGTAACCTGCCTCACTGTGTAACCTGCCTCACTGTGTAACCTGCCTCACTGTGTAACCTGCCTCACTGTGTAACCTGCCTCACTGTGTAACCTGCCTCACTGTGTAACCTGCCTCACTGTGAAACCTGCCTCACTGTGATACCTGCCTCACTGCGTAACCTGCCTCACTGTGTAACCTGCCTCACTGTGATACCTGCCTCACTGCGTAACCTGCCTCACTGCGTAACCTGCCTCACTGCGTAACCTGCCTCACTGTGTAACCTGCCTCACTGTGAAACCTGCCTCACTGTGATACCTGCCTCACTGCGTAACCTGCCTCACTGCGTAACCTGCCTCACTGCGTAACCTGCCTCACTGTGTAACCTGCCTCACTGTGTAACCTGCCTCACTGTGTAACCTGCCTCACTGTGTAACCTGCCTCACTGTGTAACCTGCCTCACTGTGTAACCTGCCTCACTGTGAAACCTGCCTCACTGTGATACCTGCCTCACTGTGATACCTGCCTCACTGCGTAACCTGCCTCACTGCGTAACCTGCCTCACTGCGTAACCTGCCTCACTGTGTAACCTGCCCCACTGTGTAACCTGCCTCACTGTGATACCTGCCTCACTGTGTAACCTGCCTCACTGCGTAACCTGCCTCACTGCGTAACCTGCCTCACTGCGTAACCTGCCTCACTGCGTAACCTGCCTCACTGCGTAACCTGCCTCACTGTGAAACCTGCCTCACTGCGTAACCTGCCTCACTGTGTAACCTGCCTCTCTGTGTAACCTGCCTCACTGTGTAACCTGCCTCACTGTGAAACCTGCCTCACTGCGTAACCTGCCTCACTGCGTAACCTGCCTCACTGCGTAACCTGCCTCACTGCGTAACCTGCCTCACTGCGTAACCTGCCTGACTGTGTAACCTGCCTCACTGTGTAACCTGCCTCTCTGTGTAACCTGCCTCACTGTGTAACCTCACCACAACCAGCCCTGCCTCACACACCAGCGCTACCTCAGACATCACCGGAGGGAGGGAGGGAGGGAGGGAGGGAGGATAAAGAAAGTGAGAGACAGAGAGATGGATAGAGAGAAAGACACAGAGGGAAAGAGGAGGAGAGACAGAAAAAAGGATGGAGAGAGACAGAGGGTGAGCAAGGTAGAGAAAAACAGAGGGAGCGAGAGAGACAGAGAGAGAGAGACACAGAGGGAGAGACAGAGGGAGAGACAGAGGGAGAGAGGGAGAGACACAGAGGGAGAGAGGGAGAGACACAGAGAGAGAGAGAGAGACAGAGGGAGAGAGGGAGAGACACAGAGGGAGAGAGGGAGAGACACAGAGGGAGAGAGAGAGAGAGAGAGAGGGAGAGACACAGAGGGAGAGAGGGAGATACACAGAGAGAGAGACAGAGGGAGAGAGGGAGAGACACAGAGGGAGAGAGAGAGAGACACAGAGGGAGAGAGGGAGAGACACAGAGGGAGAGAGAGACAGAGGGAACGAGGAAGAGGATCAGTGATGTTGGCAGAGCTGGTGTGTTCTGTGCCAACACCAGAGGGGCATGCCTGAGACTGAGCTAAACACACAACACACTGGAGGGAGGGAGGGAGGGTTAGGGAGGGTTAGGGAGGGAGGGAGGGAGGGAGGGTTAGGGAGGGAGGGAGGGTTAGGGAGGGAGGGAGGGTTAGGGAGGGAGGGAGGGAGGGTTAGGGAGGGAGGGAGGGAGGGAGGGTTAGGGAGGGAGGGAGGGTTAGGGAGGGAGGGAGGGAGGGTTAGGGAGGGAGGGATGGAGGGTGAGGGAGGGAGGGAGGGTTAGGGAGGGAGGGAGGGAGGGTTAGGGAGGGAGGGTTAGGGAGGGAGGGAGGGAGGGTTAGGGAGGGAGGGAGGGAGGGAGGGAGGGGTAGTGATGGAAAGAAGGTTGTGTTCGTGTATGTGTGTATGCACGTGTTTACAAAACATTGTGTTCCTGCAAATCCCCCCCACCCTACACCTCCCCCTCCCCTCTTCCCTCTCCTCCCCCCCTCTCCCTCCCCCCCACACCTCCCTCCTCCCCTCTTCCCTCTCCTCCCCCCTCTTCCCTCTCCTCCCCCACTCTCCTCTCCCTCCCCCCCACACCTCCCTCCTCCCCCTCCCCTCTTCCTTCTCCTCTGGGATGTAACCTCCTGACTCTCATCCCCACTTCAATAAACGAGTGTGTGACCCCTGTACATGTATCTGACTCTGCCTCCCCTCTCCTCCCTCCCTCCCCTCCCCCTCCCCCAGGAGTGCCCCCAGCTCCTGCCCTCCCCCCAGATCTATGTGCCGGTGGGCAGCTTGCGGCCCATCACGCTGTTGGCCAGGAACCTGCCCCAGCCCCAGTCGGCCCAAAGGAACTACCAGTGTGTGTTCCTGATCCAGGGCAGCTCCCACACCGTGCCCGCCCTGCGCTTCAACAGCTCCAGCATCCAGTGTCAGAAGAGCACGGTAAGAAGGGGAGAGTACACGCGTGTGACTGTGTCTGCCAGCAACTGGAACAGCTGTCACTCCTGGTACACACACACACACACACACACACAGCTGTCAGTCCTTACAGAGAGACCTGCTCATGCCCACGGTCCAATCAGAGCTGCCTAATTACAGCCATTAGGAGCTAGTTAGCGTGGTGTGTTCTTAGCATGTTAGCATGCCGTGTGATTAGTGTGTTAGCGGCATGGCTGGGTTAGCATGTCTTTAAGGGAACGGCCCTTAGTGTGTGTGTGTGCGGGGGTTAGGGGCACTCCACACACACTCCAAACACAGAGATACCAACCCACACACACACACAGGCCTTTGCATCAGTGACGATGAGTGACACTCTGCAGGTGTGATTTCCCTCCCAGGTTAAGGAGCTCTAATTAGCTGTTTGGTACAATTTGAATGTAGCCTCCTCCCATGTCCCTCCTCCTCTCCTCGCAGGGAGCGAGGCAGGGAGCGAGGCAGGGAGCGAGGCAGGGAGCGAGGCAGGGAGGAGAAAGACGGGGATTCTGGAATGTGTGTGTGAGCGTGTGCAGGTGTGTGTATGTGTTATACAGCCCCCCATGGATTGGCCTGTCAGGTGGTTTAGATAGCAGCCAATTACAGCGCAGCACCGCAGATAAAATGATGATGAATTGCAGTGGAGTCCTGGAGAGACAGGCAGACCCAGGAGATAGAGGGATGAGGAGGTGAGACAGAGAGAGAGACGAGGGGAGAGAGAGACGCAGGCAGACCCAGGAGATAGACGGATGAGGAGGTAGTGAAAGAGAGGAGAGAGACAAGAGGAGAGAGAGAGACAGAAAGAGAGAGAGAGAGAAGAGAGAGACACGCAGGCAGACCCAGGAGATAGAGGGATGAGGAGGTAGTGAAAGAGAGGAGAGAGACAAGAGGAGAGAGAGAGACAGAAAGAGAGAGAGAGAGAAGAGAGAGACACGCAGGCAGACCCAGGAGATAGAGGGATGAGGAGGGAGAAAAAGAGAAGAGAGAGAGACAAGAGGCAGGCTTCAGTGATTCTGAGAAGGAAGGAAGAGAGAGAAGGACAAGTGGAGAGGTGGAAGGTACTTGGATGGAGAAAAGAAAAAAGGAAGGAAGAGAAAGAAAGATGAATTATATGTAACCTTTCAGTTAAGAGTGATGCGGGCTGAGACTGCCGACAGCCAATAACGATGCTCGCTCTAGTCTCTTCAGTCCAATCAGTATGCTCGCTTCACTTACCAGTGAAACTTGCTCAATTTTTTCTTTCAGCAACACACACACTCTCACACGCACACACATCAAACTCACATGTACACACACACAGGACTCACACACACCACAGCCCCCCCCCCCAGAACAGGCCTCTCCCTGGCTGGCATATGGAGAGGCCTTCATGGAGGTGTGTGTATCCAGCTGGAGGACTGAAGACTCCAGCATCAGCACCCTGGCTGGTCCTGATGCTGCATGATTAATGATGCACCCACACACACGCACACACACGCACACACATGCACACACAGAGATACAGACACACGCACTCACAGATACACAAACACTTACACGCATACACAGACACATGAACTGTATACAGTATAGGCACATAGATACACACACATACAGTTGACAGTCACACAGGGATACACACACACTGTATACAGTACATGTACACAGATACACACAGACACAGTAGCCACACACACATATGTTTGTGTGTGTGCTGTGTTGCAGCAGGCTGTGTTTGGGGTGAGAAGCAGCTTAATTAGGCTGACTGAAGACATGTCTGAAGCTTCCTCTGTAGTAGCTCTAATTAGAACAAAGCATGCTGTCTACACACACACACACACACAGAGAGAGAGAGAGAGAGAGAGAGAGAGAGAGAGAGAGAGAGAGACGGCAGGGGGAGAGAGGAATAAACTGGAACTGGAAGAGAGATAGAAGGGAGTCGAGGAGGAAAGAAACAACAAAACAAGTTCTCCTCCCCTCCACATTCCTGTCCCTGGAAGGAGAGGAGGAGAGGACAGATAGCAGTGCTCTTAGTCACTATGTCAGAGAGGCAGGAGGTGACTAGAGGAAGGGAGGCAGGGGAGTCAAGTGAGGCAGGGGAGTCGGTGGAGGGAGAGAGGTTGAGAAGAGAGGTGTGTACGTAAGTCTCCAGTCTGCTGAGGGAGGGGTGGAGAGGGGGTGGAGTGGGCGGGAGGGAGGTGTGTGTCTCCAGTCTGCTCGGTTATTTTAAGGCTGGGGTCCTGGTTTTCCTGCTATCCCTTCAACATGACTAATTATACCAGGATGACCCACACACACACACACACACACACTCATGTTCTCACTATCTACAGATGCTAGGTTTTGTTAACATAGGCATTTTCCATCCATGCAGACTCGGGATATCCAGCTGCTCACACAGACACACACACACACACACACACACACACACACTCCTCCCTGTATGGGTAACCTGGAACATGCTCTCCCGGGAGGGTGTACTCAGAGAGAGGGAGAGAGAGAGAGACGGGGGGGGGGGGAGGGAGGGAGAGAGGGAGAGAGATAAAGGAGTGTGTGTTGTAATGAGGTCAGGGACGGGCTTCTGCTCACCTTGTTTGTGGGTGTAGGGGTGTGTGTGTAGGGGTGTGTGTGTCTCACCTTGTGCTGGCGTTGCTCTCCTTCAGCCCCCTGGGGCGAATAGGGGGTACCGCCAATTAATTACCCCAGCAGCAAAGTGTGTGTGTTGTGTGTGTGTGTATCTGCATGTGAGTTTGATTATTCACACCTCCAGCGCTATGAGCTCCAGGCCCAGACAGGGAGTGTAGGCAGAGCGGCTGCCCCAGGAGGAGCGCTCCTCCCTGGGGAGACGCCGGGCCCAGGGCTGCTGGGAGGATGGATTGGGGATCATGGTGCAGACTCAGCTGTCGGGGTACAGAGAGAGAGGAGGCCAAACTTAATCCGTCTTTCCAAACCAGAGGAGCGTTCATCAACACTCCACTGAGGGGAACCTCCTTAGCAACCATGTAACTGCATAGCAAAACATAGTGGTGACATTGTAGTTAGAGAGGAACTACAGTGGAGGAACAGTGTGTTTGGTGGTAGAAGTTGTTTCACAAGTGTTCTGGTTCCATGGTTCTAGATGGTGAGTTCTGGTTCCATGGTTCTAGATGGTGTGTTCTGGTTCCATGGTTCTAGATGGTGTGTTCTGGTTCCATGGTTCTAGATGGATCTAGATAGGGGAGGTAAAGTTCCCTTGACATGGTGTCATTGGCTGGTGAACACAGGCCCTATGAATAAGGAATGATGTGGTACCTATATGTGTGTGTGTGTGTGTGTGTGTTGTTGCAGGGTTGTGTGTAGTTAAAGGTGGGTGTGTTGTGGGTGTTTTGGGGGCTGTGTGTGTGTGTGTGTGTGTGTGTGTGTAATCTGACTAGTTAAAGTTTAATACAGACCCACTACTTACTGGACTGGTGTCTATAGCCCTTCCACATGAATGATGTATGAGACGAGCGATGTGTGTGTGTGTGTGTGCATCATGCATGCAGGCGAAGCCCCCAAACGAGGGGTGTCATGGAACAAATTGAAAATGCCAGTTTCACTTAATCCTCTTTCCCACCTCCCTCCTCTTCCTCGCCGTCTCCTCCTCTTCCTCCCTCTAACTTGCCACTTAACTAACGTTAAAATGAACTCTCCTGTCTTCCCATTGCATTGCACATTTTCATCTCTCTTCCACTCCTTCACTGCTCACAGATAGGGTTGTTATTATATTTATTGTTAGCTGAGATGCATATATAGAGAACGTGCTAGGAATATCTATTTATCTCTCTATTCATGTCTCTCTCTCTCCATCTCTCTCTCTCTGCCTCTCTCTCTCTCCATCTCTCTCTCTCTGCCTCTCTCTCTCCATCTCTCTCTCTCTCTCCATCTCTCTCTCTCCATCTCTCTCTCTCTCTCTCCATCTCTCTCTCTCTCCATCTCTCTCTCTCTCTCTCCATCTCTCTCTCTCTCTGCCTCTCTCTCTCTCTCCATCTCTCTCTCTCTGCCGCTCTCTCTCTGCCTCTCTCTCTTCATCTCTCTCTCCCCAGTATGACTATGAGGGAAGTGACATCAGTGACCTCCCAGTCGATTTATCAGTGGTTTGGAACGGCAACTTTGTCATCGACAACCCCTTCAACATCCAAGGTACAGTACAACCCCTCCTCTTCTCTTCTCTCCCCTCCCTTCAACACTGCCACCATCCCTCCTCCTCACAACACTGTCTCCCCGCCCCTCCCCTCCCTGTCCTTCCTCTCCCCTCCCCTCCCTGTCCTTCCTCTCCTCCCTCTCTCCTCTCTGTGTTATCTCTGTGAGGCTGAGTGCCTGGCCATGCCTTTTCTTCACCCTGCTGTTCACAGGAGATGTATTATGTAATTAAATCATTCATTTGGTTCTCTTTAATTAACGCGGCTCTACTTTAAAGCTTATCCGTGGCCAATCAGATTAGTGCTGAGGCCGTGGCGGATGGATATGCTGCTCCTTTGATGTCCCGAGGCTGTTAACTAGTGCCCAGCTGGGGCCGTCTGTCTGGCTCCCTCCCTCCTCTCTCTCTCTCTCTCTCTCTCTCTCTCTCTCTCTCTCTCTCTCTCTCTCCTTCCTCCCTCTATCTCTCTCTTTCCCACTTCTGTCTTTCTCTCCCTCCTTCCTCATTTTTCTCTCCCTCACTCTCCCAATCCATCTTTCTCTAAATATAGATTTCTCTATTTCTCTCCCCTCTTTTCTCTCTACCATATCTTTCTATTTCCCCCTCTCACCTTTCTCCCCTCCCCTCCCCTCTTACTTTTCCTTTCCTCCACTCCACCCCCACCTCTGTTCACCCATTGTGTCTGTTGGTCTCACATGTCTCTCTGCCTCCAGCTCACCTGTATACGTGTCTCTGTGCCTCCAGCTCACCTGTATACGTGTCTCTGTGCCTCCAGCTCACCTGTATACGTGTCTCTGTGCCTCCAGCTCACCTGTATACGTGTCTCTGTGCCTCCAGCTCACCTGTATACGTGTCTCTGTGCCTCCAGCTCACCTGTATACGTGTCTCTGTGCCTCCAGCTCACCTGTATACGTGTCTCTGTGCCTCCAGCTCACCTGTATAAGTGCCGTGCTCTGCGGGGCAGCTGTGGGATGTGTCTGAAGGCTGAGCCCAGGTTCGAGTGTGGCTGGTGTGTTCAGGAGAGGAAGTGCTCTCTGCGTCAGGAGTGCTCCCCCTCTGACAGCACCTGGATGCACGCCACCGCCGGGAACAGCCGCTGCACTCACCCCAAGATCACCAAGGTGACGGGGGGAGGGGGGGTGTGTGTGGGGGGGGGGGGTGGGGAGGGGTGTGTGTGTGTGTGTGTGTAGAGCAGAGCAGTATCTTGCCCAGCACTCGGCTGGTGGAGGAGGAAGCAGGAAGCAAGGCTGGAGCTGTCAACACACACCCTCTAATCAAGAACTCCTCTCTCTCTCTCTCCTTCTCTCTCCTTCTCTCTCCTTCTCTCTCCCCCTCCATCCCTCTCTTTCACCTTCTCTCCCTCTCTCTTTCATTGTATTTGACTGGCTTTCAACTTTCAGTTTGTACAAAAGTTTATATTTGTACTTGTAATTTAACTGTCTCCCTCTCCCTCTCCTTTTGTCTCCATCTCTCTCCCTCTTTCCTTCTTTCTCCACCTCTCTGTCGGTCTCAGAGGAGGTGATAGTGATGATGTGTTTCTATTAAAACTCAGGACCTTGACTGTGCCCTTGTTAACTGAGCTTCTGTCTTACTGCATGTTACATCAACCAAGAGAGAGAAACACACCAGAGAGAGGGGGAGGGAGAGAGACACCAGAGAGAGAGACCAGAGAGAGGGGGAGGGAGAGAGACACCAGAGAGAGAGACCAGAGAGAGGGGGAGGGAGAGAGACACCAGAGAGAGAGACCAGAGAGAGGGGGAGGGAGAGAGACACCAGAGAGAGGGGGAGGGAGAGACACCAGAGAGAGGGGGAGGGAGAGACACCAGAGAGAGGGGGAGGGAGAGAGACACCAGAGAGAGAGACCAGAGAGAGGGGGAGGGAGAGACACCAGAGAGAGGGGGAGGGAGAGAGACACCAGAGAGAGAGACCAGAGAGAGGGGGAGGGAGAGACACCAGAGAGAGGGGGAGGGAGAGAGACACCAGAGAGAGAGACCAGAGAGAGGGGGAGGGAGAGACACCAGAGAGAGGGGGAGGGAGAGAGACACCAGAGAGAGGGGGAGGGAGAGACACCAGAGAGAGGGGGAGGGAGAGACACCAGAGAGAGGGGGAGGGAGAGAGACACCAGAGAGACACCAGAGGGAGGGGGAGAGAGAGACTAGAGGGAGACACCAGAGATATGATTCATTCCCCCTTCCTCTCCTCCTCCTTCCTTCTTCTCCCCTATTCCTCTCCTCCCCTTCTCTCCTCCACTTCACTCTCTCTTTCTTCATTTGCACACAAGCCTCAGAGTGCAGCAGTAATTGAATTATTTCTCTCCTTCCATCTCCTCTCTCCTCCGCCCCTCACCTCTTCCTCCCTCTCTCTTTCTCTCTCTATTTCTCTCTCTTTCTCTCTCTCCCTCTCTCTCTCTCCCCCTCTCTTCCTCTTCCTTCTGTTCTTCTCATTGTCTCTTCAGGGTCTCAGCTCATTTTGACTGACATCTTGTCTGCTAGTCTTTACTCCAAGGACTCTCCTCCCTCCCCCCTCCTCTTCTCTTTCCTACCCCCCTCCCTCCCTCCTGTTTTTCTCCCTCCCTCCTATTCTCCCCCTCCTTCCCGTCGTCCCTCCCTCCTGTCCTCCCTCTCTCCTGTCCTCCCTCCTATTCTCCCCCTCCCTCCCTCCCCCCTCCCTTTCTCTCGTTGCGTCTCTGGAGACACTGTGAAGACAACGTGTTGAAATGAGGCTACACTTAATAAAAGGAGGGAGGGGAGGGGGGAGGAGGGACAGGCTCCCTAGAGCCCCCTCAAGCATTGAAACTCCCCAACCTATAACATCTCCTCCCCCCTCTCCCTCCCTCTCTCCCTCCCTCCTCCCAGCTCACACTTTCACAATCAATAAGAACTATAAGACTGGTTCTTCCTCCTTCTCTGAAACCTTCCAGAGGTACATTCCTCTGTGCTCTCCCTGCCCTCCCTCCCTTTCATCACCCCCTCAATCTCTCACCTCACCCCCCACAGCAGCATGGCTGAATAAGAGAAATAGTACATCAGAACCCGGCTGGAGAGGGGAGGAGAGGAGGGGAGGGGAGGAGAGGAGAGGAGGGGAGGGGAGGAGGGGAGGGGGGGGGGGGATATAAAAATATAACAAATCAAAACACATTTTGAATCAAACAAAGAAGTCCAAGGCCATTAATCAAACAGTGTCCAACATGTGGGCCTGGTCAAGTCATGGAATCACTGGATCCTGCCCTTCTCTCCCAAAGACGGCATGGAGCTTTCTGACATGGCTCACGAGCTAGTTCCTCAATCTTTCAGTAGAGTGTGAAGTGTAAGAACAGCAGTCCCGCTGCCCTGCACACACACACACTCCACTGGCCTGCTCTGGCAGGGGTGTGCGGGGGTTCATATCCAACGACCCCTCTGAAACCAATTAGAAGCACTCTCTGTTGGCAGAGGCCAGAGAAGCATGTATTCTTCATACTGAGGTCTTGGTAGGGGTGTGTGTGTTTGTACAACGCTGGATGGGAAATGTAGTCTCAGGGCCCCTGAACATGAGCCTAGGGCATGATGGGAATTGTAGTCCTACACCTCCAAACAAACATCAAAGAGTGGATGGGAATCCACGTCCTCTGGTCTGGCACCTGGCCAGCCAACCAGAGAGAGGCAGCCAGCCAGATTACCCATAATAACCCTGCCATGGTTTCCAGGGCCGTCTGCAACGCCACACATCAGTCATCGTGTTTGTTTTGTCGCGCCACACCTGTCCTCGTTACGGCCAATGATCGGGCTAGATAAATCACATTATCGGATCTCCACGCGTCACCACGGTAACCAGGCACAGGCTCGGAGTGGCGGTAATAAGTTTCAATTAGCCGGGGCTCCTGGCCAGGGTGTTCTCTGTGTTCACAGAGAGAGGTGATTTCTCCTCGTTAGGAACATTGTATGACTGTGTGTGTGTGTGCGATTGTGCATGTCAGCGGGCCACTTAGGAACGTTCTCTGATTCTGTGTGTTTTTAGCTTGTGTATATGTGCAATCATGCATGTCAGCGAGCCACTTGGGAACGGTGTGTGTTGATCTGCTCTTGTGGCTGTTTTGGAGTTTTATGTGTGTGAGAGTTTACTAAATATGCAACTGTGTGTAGACGTGCATGAGTGTGTGTGTGTCCCCTGTATTCTCCTCATGATCAATCCCCATTTCTACCACATGATGATGTTGTGTTTGTTAATAACAACATTCCCATTCTCTACCCCTCCATCTGCCTCCCTCCTCCCCTCCATCCCTTACCCCTCTACCCCTTAACCCTCCACCCCTCCGCCTCTCCATTCCTCATCCCCCCTGCAGCTGTACCCAGAGACGGGCCCTCGTCAGGGGGGCACCAGGCTGACCGTGCTGGGGGAGAACCTGGGGCTCCAGTTCCAGGACATCCAGGTGGGGGTGAGGCTGGGCAAGGTGCCCTGTGTACCCCTGGAGGAGGAGTACGTCAGCGCAGAGAGGTGAGCCTGGTCTCTCTCTCTCCTGGTCTCTCTCTCTCTCCTGGTCTCTGTCTCCTGGTCTCTCTCTCCTGGTCTCTCTCTCTCCTGGTCTCTCTCCTGGTCTCTGTCTCCTGGTCTCTCTCTCCTGGTCTCTCTCTCTCCTGGTCTCTCTCTCTCCTGGTCTCTCTCTCTCCTGGTCTCTCTCTCTCTCCTGGTCTCTCTCTCCTGCTCTCTCTCTCTCCTGGTCTCTCTCTCCTGTTCTCTCTCTCTCCTGGTCTCTCTCCTGGTCTCTCTCTCTCCTTCTCTCCTGGTTTCTCTCTCCTGGTCTCTCTCCTGGTCTCTCTCCTTGTCTCCTGGTCTCTCTCCTAGTCTCTCTCTCCTAGGCTCTCTCTCCTGGTCTCTCTGTCTCCTGGCCTCCCTAATGCCCTCCCTCCCTCCTTCCCTCAGGATCGTGTGTCTGCTGAGCGATGCCACAGGTTACCGTGTGCAGGAAGCGCAGGTGGAGGTGTGTGTGAGGGAGTGTGTGTCCCAATACAGAGCAGTGTCCCCGCGCCCTTTCACCTTTGTGGTAAGAACCCTCGACACCCCCCCGCTTGTCTTCCTGCTGTGTCAGTCGGGTGTGTGTGTGAATTGTGTTGACCCTGGTCGTCTCCCTCCAGACCCCCTTCTTCTCGCGGGTGCTCCCCGCCCAGGGGCCTCTGTCTGGGGGCACCAGGGTCACCATCCAGGGCAACCACCTCAACGCTGGCTCCTCCATCAGCATCCACATAGGACGCCAGCCGTGCCTCTTCAAAAGGTGAGGGGGGGTGCAGGGGTGTGGGGGGTGCAGGGGTGAGGGGGGTGCAGGGGTGTGGGGGGTGCAGGGGTGAGGGGTGTGCAGGGGTGTGGGGGGTGAGGGGGGTGCAGGGGTGTGGGGGGTGCAGGGGTGAGGGGGGTGCGTGGCAGGATGGGGTTGTCTGCAGGTAAAGGTGTGTGTGTGTGTGACTATGAATTGTGTGTGTGTGTCTCCATGCAGAGTGTGTTTGTGATAACCACCTTGTCAAAATGTGTGCCGTCTTCTGGGGCTCTGTGAGGTGTGTGTAGGTTGTGAATAGCGTTGCCATGGAGACGGGGTGAGAGAGATGGGAGCAGCATCTCCAAGGTGTTAGATGGCAGCGAAGAGAAACACTCCAGACACACACACACGCACAGGCATGAACACACTCACACACACATTTGCATTCTGAAACCAACCCACCCATTTACATCTGTCTAAAAGAACATCACTTCCTCATCTTTACCCCTCTTTACCTCCCTCCTCTCTCTCTCTCCCCCTATTTACTCCTCTCTCTCTCCCCTCCTCTCTGTGTCCCTGTGTTTTGAGGTTCATGTTGTTTAATTGTAAGTAGTTTAACTACATGCTCTTGTGGTTCTTCCCTTTGGCACTTATTAGTTTTTTTTCACAATGTATGCTTCATGTTTTGGCTACCCGCAATGTTTGGGGCTATCTCGTTGTTTAGCTTTTGTAAAGCTTTTTCTTGGAAGTCGCTTCGGATTACAGTGTCTGCTAGATGAATCCATGTAAATGTGTCTCCCCTCCCCCCCCCCCCTCCAGGAGGACCTCTCGGGAGGTGGTGTGTGTGACCCCCGCAGGCGTGGCCCCCGCCAGCGTTCCCCTCCTGGTGGACATCGACTCAGCAGAGCTGCGGAACCCTGAGGTCCACTTCAACTACACCCTGGACCCCACCGTGCTGCACATAGAGCCTGACTGGAGCATAGCCAGGTGAGGAGGAGAGGAGGGGGAGGAGATGGAGGGGAGGAGATGGAGGGGAGGAGATGGAGGGGAGGAGATGGAGGGGAGGAGAGGAGGAGGAGGAAATGGAGGGGAGGAGAGGAGGAGGAGATGGAGGGGAGGAGAGGAGATGGAGGAGGAGATGGAGGGGAGGAGATGGAGGGGAGGAGATGGAGGGGAGGAGAGGAGGAGGAGGAGGAGATGGAGGAGGAGATGGAGGGGAGGAGAGGAGATGGAGGAGAGGATGGAGGGGAGGAGAGGAGGAGGAGGAGATGGAGGGGAGGAGATGGAGGGGAGGAGAGGAGGAGGAGGAGATGGAGGAGGAGATGGAGGGGAGGAGAGGAGATGGAGGGGAGGAGAGGAGGAGGAGATGGAGGAGAGGATGGAGGGGAGGAGAGGAGGAGGAGGAGATGGAGGGGAGGAGATGGAGGGGAGGAGAGGAGGAGGAGGAGATGGAGGAGGAGATGGAGGGGAGGAGAGGAGGAGGAGGAGATGGAGGGGAGGAGATGGAGGGAAGGAGAGGAGGAGGAGGAGATGGAGGAGGAGATGGAGGAGGAGATGGAGGAGAGGAGGAGGAGGAGATGGAGGGGAGGAGATGGAGGGGAGGAGAGGAGGAGGAGGAGATGGAGGGGAGGAGATGGAGGGGAGGAGAGGAGATGGAGGGGAGGAGATGGAGGGGCGGAGAGGAGGAGGAGGAGATGGAGGGGAGGAGAGGAGGAGGAGGAGATGGAGGAGGAGATGGAGGAGGAGATGGAGGGGAGGAGAGGAGGAGGAGGAGATGGAGGGGAGGAGATGGAGGAGGAGATGGAGGGGAGGAGAGGAGGAGGAGGAGATGGAGGGGAGGAGATGGAGGAGGAGATGGAGGGGAGGAGAGGAGGAGGAGGAGATGGAGGGGAGGAGATGGAGGGGAGGAGAGGAGGAGGAGGAGATGGAGATGGAGGAGAGGATGGAGGGGAGGAGAGGAGGAGGGGATGGAGGAGAGGAGGAGGAGGAGAGGAGAGGAGGAGATGGAGGGGAGGAGAGGAGGAGGAGAGGATGGAGGGGAGGATGGAGGAGAGGAGGAGGGGATGGAGGGGAGGAGAGGAGGAGGAGATGGAGGAGAGGAGGATGGAGGGTAGGATGCAGAGGAGGAGGAGGGGATGGAGGAGAGGAGGATGCTGAGTGTGCTTGTTTCTCTCCTCAGTGGAGGAACTCTGTTGACCATCAGTGGCACCAACCTGGCAACCATCCGAGAGCCCAAGATACGAGCCAGATACGGCCAGGCGGAGTCTTTCCATGTGAGCACAGACACACACACACACACACACATATACATACACATGCACACACACACACACACACAGGTGTACACAGAAGACAAACAAGCACATACACGTACACATGCACACATACAGGTTAATCAACTAATTATTGAAATAAATCACCAGTTTCCTGTTAATTGAGGTTACCTTGGAAACTGAGGTGTTTATAACATTAGGATACTAATACTCTCACTCTTTCTCTCTCCTCCTCTCCATCCCTTCTTCCCCTTTCATTTCTCCCTCTCTCTCCTTCCCACTACCCCACGCTCTCCTTCCTCTCTTTCCATCCCCCCACCTCTCCTTCTCCACCCCCCACCCCACCCTCTCCTCCTCCTTCTCCACCCCCCACCCCACCCTCTCCTCCTCCTTCTCCACCCCCCACCCCACCCTCTCCTTCTCCACCCCCCACCCCACCCTCTCCTTCTCCACCCCCCACCCCACCCTCTCCTCCTCCTTCTCCACCCCCCACCCCACCCTCTCCTTCTCCACCCCCCACCCCACCCTCTCCTTCTCCACCCCCCACCCCACCCTCTCCTCCCTCCCAGAACTGCACGGTGTACAACAGCTCGGTGATGGTGTGTCTGGCTCCCTCGCTGGTGGACTCTGAGCGGGGCTTCTCGGAGGCGGGCACTAGTCCAGACGAGCTGGGCTTCTACATGGACAACGTCCAGGGCCTGCTGGTGGTCAACCACTCCTTCAGCTACTACCCCGACCCTGTGTTTGAACCCCTCAGCCCCTCTGGAGTCCTGGAACTGAAGCCCACCTCCCCCCTCATCCTCAAGGTCAGCTCCCACAGAGCCCTGTGGTGGTGGGCGGGGACTGTCAAGTTATCAGCACTATAATATTATCAAAATATATATATATATATTAATGACGGTGATGGTGATTAGGGTAATATTGATGGAGGAGATGACAGTGGTGGAGGTGATGACAGTGGTGGAGGTGATGACAGTGGTGGAGGTGATGATAGTGGTGGAGGGGATGACAGTGGTGGAGGGGATGACAGTGGTGGAGGGGATGACAGTGGTGGAGGTGATGACAGTGGTGGAGGTGATGACAGTGGTGGAGGGGATGATAGTGGTGGAGGGGATGACAGTGGTGGAGGGGATGATAGTGGTGGAGGGGATGACAGTGGTGGAGGGGATGACAGTGGTGGAGGGGATGACAGTGGTGGAGGTGATGACAGTGGTGGAGGTGATGACAGTGGTGGAGGGGATGACAGTGGTGGAGGTGATGACAGTGGTGGAGGTGATGACAGTGGTGGAGGTGATGATAGTGGTGGAGGTGATGACAGTGGTGGAGGAGATGACAGTGGTGGAGGAGATGATAGTGGTGGAGGGGATGACAGTGGTGGAGGGGATGACAGTGGTGGAGGTGATGATAGTGGTGGAGGGGATGACAGTGGTGGAGGTGATGACAGTGGTGGAGGGGATGATAGTGGTGGAGGGGATGATAGTGGTGGAGGTGATGATAGTGGTGGAGGGGATGATAGTGGTGGAGGTGATGATAGTGGTGGAGGGGATGATAGTGGTGGAGGTGATGATAGTGGTGGAGGGGATGATAGTGGTGGAGGGGATGACAGTGGTAGAGGGGATGATAGTGGTGGAGGGGATGATAGTGGTGGAGGGGATGATAGTGGTGGAGGGGATGGTGATGTTGGTAATGATTGATATTATGAAGTTACTGGCGACACTACAGGCTAATGTTATTACAGTAATACAGTGTTACCATCCATTCAGTCCTCGTTCCCCAGTGAACGCGTCTATAAATCCTCAACATTATGCCAGTCCTGGAGCATCAACTGTCACAAAGAAAACCTTTTACCTTGTCATGCATTCATCCCTGTGATGAGATTCACACCAAACAGTGTGTGTGTGTGTGTGTGTGTGTGACAGCCATTGCTCCGCTACTAAATGATGAATGTGTATGGAGGAAGATTTCCTCGTACAGCAAGCTGCACACACACACACACACCAGACATATATGTACGCAGACATCCAACGCACACACACACACTCGTGTACACACACATCAGACACACATGTACACATACCGACATCAGACACACACACGTACACACACACACAAACATCGGGAGTTTAGCCCTGACAGGGAGAAATGCTATTTGCAGAACTAATCAGTGCTGTTTTCAAGACCCGCATCACATTCTCCACACAATTAATATCTCATCTGATGTGGTACCTGGGGCGTGCAAGAGAGAGAGAGAGATTGTGTGTGTGTGCGTGTGGAACAAGGCAGGGTGTGTGTAGAAGTGCACTGTGTGGAATACTGTGGGAAGTGTGTGTGTGTCCCTCCTGCTCTCCCTCGTAGCCTGGGAGGAAGTCAGCAACACGTCTCTGACTTGACTTTGCCATGTTTACTGGTTGTTGTGTTGTGTCCCGGCTGATGTTGCTGACTGTGTGTGTGTGTGTGTGCAGGGTCGTCACCTGGTCCCGGCTGCTCCTGGTAACGGCAGGCTGAACTACACGGTCCTGATCGGAGAGACTCCCTGTGTGCTCACTCTGTCTGATGCCCAGCTGCTGTGTGAGTGGCCCAACCTCACAGGACAGCACAAGGTCACGGTGAGGACACACACACACCACCTCACAGGACAGCACAAGGTCACGGTGAGGACATACACACACCACCTCACAGGACAGCACAAGGTCACGGTGAGGACATACACACACCACCTCTCAGGACAGCACAAGGTCCCGGTGAGGACACACACACACCACCTCTCAGGACAGCACAAGGTCCCGGTGAGGACACACACACACCACCTCACAGGACAGCACAAGGTCCCGGTGAGGAGAGGACACACACTCCACCTCACCAAATGACCTCATGTCACTTTAACACACACACACACACACACACAGACTAGTCCTTCCACACCAGATGTGCAGTGCCACCTCTCTTGTTTGGACAGCTAGCTCTAACTCCACACTTCCCTGCAAATACCTTCAAAACCCTTCAAAGTTGTGCCAGCTGGTCTGTGTGATGTGATATGATGGCTCTTCAGTGTGCTGGGAGGGTTTCTCCTACAGCTGAATGTCATGTCCAATATCGGAGAGAGACTTTTCACAGAGTTGCTTTAGTAATTCATACTTCTGACAATGGCACTTTAAAAATAGAGCTGTCTGTTTCTATCACTTTTGCTGCCACTGTGTGTGTGTGTGTGTGTGTTTTCCTGTGTGTGCGTTCTTGTGTGTGTGTGTGGGGGGGGGAGGGGTGCTGTGGGGCTGTCTGGAGAAAAGGGCACAGCTGTACTCTGTATTCCCTGTTTAGACTGACCTACATACAATACCCCCAGTAGGGCTTCACCAGGGCCTGTGTGTGTGTGTGTCTGTGTGTGTGTGTGTCTGTGTGTGTCTGCGTGTGTCTGTGTGTGTGTGTGTGTGTGTGCGTCACAGCTGTGTGTTGACTGCTGGGTCCCTTGTCCCTTTGAACTTTTCAAATAAACTTTTTTTTATTTGTGTCTCAGTCCTTCTACCACCCTGACCCCAGAATAGAACCCAGTAGAGTACAGTAAAGTCCAATCAAATAGAATATAAAAGAAAGTAGAGTACAGTAGCATAGAGCAGAACCAGACCAGAATAAACTAGACCAGACCCAGACCTCACCAGACCAGAACCAGACCAGGTGTCCTTTCTGTAAACTCAATGTTGCCAAGGGCAGCAGAACACAGTAACAGTGATGTTCATCTCAGCAGTTTAATGTTCTGTGAGATGAGACCCTGTTGCATCCTTGATTGTAGACCTTCTCAAAAGATGTGTGTGTGTTCTAGGCATGTGTGGGTTCTAGGCGTGTGTGTGTTCTAGGTGTGTGTGTACAGACAGACATGTGTTTCTGTCACAACACTTCCTCCTGTTCTACATTCATTACCACATCTCCTCTGGGACAGTTTATTCTACCAGAGTCATGGTCATGGAGTGGTTTGATGACTTTGTCTAACATGGGCTTGTGTGTGTGTGTGCAGGTCCGGGCGGGAGGGTTTGAGTACTCCCCAGGCTCCCTCCAGATCTACTCCGACAGCCTCCTCACCCTGCCCGCCATCGTCGGCATCGGAGGGGGCGGCGGCCTGCTCCTATTGGTCATCATCGCCGTGTTGATAGCCTATAAGAGAAAGTCCCGTGATGCGGACCGCACACTGAAGCGTCTCCAGATGCAGATGGACAGTCTGGAGTCCAGGGTGGCGCTGGAGTGCAAGGAGGGTGAGTTCCTGGTCTCTACCCCCACACTACCCTGTCTCTCTCTCTCTACCCCCACACTACCCTGTCTCTCTCTCTCTGCCCCCGCACTACCCTGTCTCTCTCTCTACCCCCACACTACCCTGTCTCTCTCTCTCTACCCCCACACTACCCTGTCTCTCTCTCCCTGTCTCTCTCTCTCTGCCCCACACTACACTGTATCTCTCTCACTCCCTCTCTTTCTCTCTCCCTCTCCCACCCCCCCTCTCTCTGTCTCATTGAAGATATGTCTCTGCTCTGTCCAGTTGTCATGGTAACAGGTCGCTGAGGATGCAGGGGTTGCTCATCTCTGTTTTGCAGAAACGACCGTGTGTGTGTGTGTGTGTGTGTGGGGGGGGGGGGGGGGTATTTTCAAATGTGTCTCTGTGTGTGGGGGTGGAGGTGTTTTTGGGTGTGTGTTTATAGGTGTGTGTGTGTCTGCTTGTAGGTGTGTGTGTCTGCTTGTAGGTGTGTGTGTGTGTGTCTGCTTGTAGGTGTGTGTGTGTGATTGCCTGTAGGTGTGTGTGTGTGGGGGCAGAGACGCCAGGTTGCCTACTGAGAGACAGACAGATGCTGACTAATAGGCCATTATCTCTGTCTGTCCACCCTGGGGTCAACACCTTGTCAGTCCACACACACACACACACACACCACCTTTCATCACAGCTTGACGGATGGAGGGATGTGGAGTACGAGTCTGGCAGGGAGAGGAGGGAGAGGGAGAGTGTTTGGCTAGCCCCACAGGTGTGGTGTGTATGTATCAGTAGTTTGGGCTCTGTAGGAATGCATACAAATGCTTGTTCACAGGAAATGAAGTGTGTCCCTAACTCCGCCTCTTCCCCTCCTCTCCTGCTGGAGCCCCAGCTGGACTAATGAGACAAACAGACAGACAAACAGACAGACAGACAGACAGGCAGACAGTTGTCTTCCCAGTAGAGTAGACAGACATGCTACTCCCAGCAGACCAGTAGACAGACAGGGCATCAACAGCTGGAGGAAATGATCCATCGCTCTCTTATTAATTAACCACTCATGCAATTAATTGACTTTCTTTCCCATGAACTTTGTTTCCTCTCCTTCTTTTCTCTGTCTCTCTCCCCCTCCCTCCCTCCCTCCCTCCCTCCCTCCCTCCCTCCCTCCCTCCCTCCCTCCCTCCCTCCCTCCCTCCCTCCCTCCCTCCCTCCCTCCCTCCCTCCCTCCCTCCCTCCCTCCCTCCCTCCCTCTCTCCCTCCCTCCCTCCCTCCCTCCCTCCCTCTCTCCCTCCCTCCCTCCCTCCCTCCCTCCCTCTCTCCCTCCTCCCTCTATTCCTCCCTCCCTCCCTCCCTCTCTCCCTCCCTCCCTCCCTCCCTCCCTCCCTCCCTCCCTCCCTCCCTCCCCCCTCCCTCCCTCCCTCCCTCCCTCCCTCCTCACCCTCACTCTCTATGTACATCTCTCTGTGTTTTGTGTTTCTACTCCCACATGATTCAACAAGTATAAACGGTATTCATAGAAACACAGCAGACGACACTATTCACATTCTAATTGTCTTTCTCCATGAAGTCAATTAATCTTGAGGCTGTCTATGATAATATTGCCTGTCTGTCTACCTGTCTGTCATGTGTCTACCTGTCTGTCTGTCGTGTGTCTACCTGTCTGTCGTGTGTCTACCTGTCTGTCTGTGATCCTGTCTCTCTGTCTTCCTAGGTATATCTCATAGGTCTACCTGTCTGTCTGTGATCCTGTCTCTCTGTCTTCCTAGGTATATCTCATAGGTCTACCTGTCTGTGTGTATGTCCAGCCAGGTACATCAGTTGACCGTGTGTGTGTGTGTGCGTGCGTGCGCAGCGTTCGCAGAGCTCCAGACAGATATCCACGAGCTGACCCAGGAGCTGGACGGAGCCGGCATTCCTTTCCTGGAGTACCGGACTTACGCTATGAGAGTTCTGTTCCCTGGGATCGAGGAACACCCAGTTCTGAAGGAGATGGAGGTACGGGTCAGTACACCTCAGAACCACTTAACTAACTCACCTCAGAACCACTTAACTAACTCACCTCAGAACCACTTAACTAACACACCTCAGAACCACTTAACTAACACCTCAGAACCACTTAATTAACACCTCAGAACCACTTAACTAACACACTTCAGAACCACTTAACTAACACCTCAGAACCACTTAACTAACACTTCAGAACCACTTAACTAACACCTCAGAACCACTTAACTAACACACCTCAGAACCACTTAACTAACACACCTCAGAACCACTTAACTAACACACCTCAGAACCACTTATGTAACACACTTCAGAACCACTTAACTAACACCTCAGAACCACCTAACTAACACACCTCAGAACCACTTAACTAACTCACCTCAGAACCACCTAACTAACACAGGAGAGAATAAAAACAGGACAAGGGCATCTAGACATCACAGGAAACCCAAACTCCCATGGTTCCTCCTGTATGTCCTAGGTCCAGGCCAACGTTGAGAAGGCCCTCACGCTGTTCGGCCAGCTGCTGACCAAGAAGCACTTCCTGTTGACCTTCATCCGAACCCTGGAGGCCCAGCGCTCCTTCTCCATGCGTGACCGTGGCAACGTGGCGTCGCTGATCATGACGGCGCTGCAGGGAGAGATGGAGTACGCCACGGGCGTCCTCAAACAGCTGCTCTCTGACCTCATCGACAAGAATCTGGAGAGCAAGAACCACCCCAAGCTACTGCTCAGAAGGTACACACACTGCAAATACACACATGCACCCACATACTGCAGTGCAGAAAAGATGGAGCAGGAGGGAGGGTTATGGGAGGGAGAGGAGGAGTATGGGAGGGAGAGGAGGAGGAGGGAGGGGTATGGGAGGGAGAGGAGGGGTATGGGAGGGAGAGGAGGAGGAGGGAGGAGTATGGGAGGGAGAGGAGGGGTATGGGAGGGAGAGGAGGAGGAGGGAGGGGTATGGGAGGGAGAGGAGGGGTATGGGAGGGAGAGGAGGAGGAGGGAGGAGTATGGGAGGGAGAAGAGGAGGGGTATGGGAGGGAGAGGAGGAGGGGTATGGGAGGTAGAGGAGGAGGAGGGGTATGGGAGGGAGAGGAGGAGGAGGGTGAGGAGGAGGAGGGAGGGGTATGGGAGGGAGAGGAGGGGTAGAGGAGGTAGAGGAGGAGGAGGGGTATGGGAGGGAGAGGAGGAGGGAGAGGATGAGGAGGGAGGGGTATGGGAGGGAGAGGAGGAGGGGTATGGGAGGGAGAGGAGGAGGAGGAGGGGTATGGGAGGGAGAGGAGGAGAGAGAGGATGAGGAGGGAGGGGTATGGGAGGGAGAGGAGGAGGAGACCGTTAGCCCAGGTTAGACTTCCACCAGGAAAAATCCCCAGCCTCTTAATTACACCAGATCCTAATTAGGCCTCGTTAGAAGCGGCCATCTTCCTTCAGGTCTTCGTTAAGGCCACAGGTTTGCTATTAAGTTCCCCAATTATGCAAAACCGTCATGTTTTTAAAGAAGATTTGGGTTGTTAGGAGAGGTAATTAATGTGTGTTTGTTTTAAAGCTCTGTCTCCTGTGTATGTTAATGCCTCAGTGTGACGTCCAGGTCAGGCAGCTGCTCACAGAACAAAACAAACAACCCCTCTTCTGAAACTGACTGGCGGAGAGAAAGGTGTTGACTTGTGTCCTGTTCCTGTTTCTGCAGGACAGAGTCTGTGGCTGAGAAGATGCTCACTAACTGGTTCACCTTCCTGTTATATAAGTTCCTGAAGGTGAGAACTCACACACCTGTCTACACACACACTCTCTCTCTCTTCTCTCTGTCTCTCTCTCCATCACCCTTTCTCTCCATCTCATTAGCTGGCTTTTCTACCTCTGTCTCGTCTCTCTCTGTCTCGTCTCTCTGTCTGTCTCTTTATCTCCATCTCTGTCTCTCTCTCTTTATCTCCATCTCTGTCTCTCTCTTTATCTCCATCTCTGTCTCTCTCTTTATCTCCATCTCTGTCTCTCATTAGCTATCTGATTAAGCTCTCTATCTTTGACTGACTGCTCTCGCCTGTGGTCATTAGCTTCCCCAGGGGTGAGGTGTCTGGCTGCCTGCCCCTCTCTCCCTTCATCCCTTCACCCCCTCTCTCTCTCTCCATCCCCCTCTCTCTCCATCCCTCCCTCCTTCTCTCCCCCTCCATCCCTCCCTCTCCCTCCACCCCTCCCTCCCTCTCTCCCCCTCCATCCTTCCCTCCCTCTCCCTCCACCCCTCCCTCCCTCTATCTCCCTCTCTCCTTCCACCCCTCTGTCTTCTCCCTGCTCCCTAGTTCCTTGCAGAAGATTGTACAATTACATCCTAATGAAGCTAGGATGTGAAATTAAAGATAATTTTACCGACAAGCATGTTGTGGAGAGCAGATGAGAGGGGAGGAGAGGGGGAGTGGATGAAAAGAGAGAAGAGGGTCTGGGAACAGGGGAAAGGAAAGGAAAAAAGGGGATGGTATTAGGAAGAGAGAATAGAAGGCACGAGAAGGAGGAAAGGAGAGAGGAAGGGAGGAGGAAGAGAGACAGGAAGAGGAGAGAGGAAGGAAGGAGGAGGAGAGACAGGAGGAGGAGAGAGAAAGGGAGGAGGAGAGAGGAAGAGAGGAGGAGAGAGGAAGGGAGGAGGAGGAGAGACAGGAGGAGGAGAGAGGAAGGAAGGAGGAGGAGAGACAGGAGGAGGAGAGAGGAAGGGAGGAGGAAGAGAGACAGGAAGAGGAGAGAGGAAGGAAGGAGGAGGAGAGACAGGAGGAGGAGAGAGAAAGAGAGGAAGAGAGGAGGAGAGAGGAAGGGAGGGAGGGGGAGAAAGGAAGGAAGGGGCATAGAGGAAGGGAGGGGGAGAGAGGAAGGAAGGAGGAGAGAGGAAGGGAGGAGGAGAGTGATGGATGTGTCCTCGTTAGCTGGTTTTTGCTTAATGAGGGCAGATGCTAACGAGATAAACTAACCCTAACGAGATACTTCAAACATGCAGGAGGAGAGAGAGGAGGAGAGAGGGGGGGTGAAGGAAAGGACTGAGAAGGGGGGAGGAGAAGAAAGACATCTCCGTTTGTGTTAAACTAAAAGTTCTCTCTTCCTTGTCCTTCCGTGGTGTGTGTGTGTGTGTGTCCAGGAGTGTGCAGGAGAGCCTCTCTTCATGCTGTACTGTGCCATTAAGCAGCAGATGGAGAAGGGTCCTATAGACGCCATCACCGGAGAGGCCCGCTACTCCCTCAGCGAGGACAAGCTCATCAGGCAGCAGATTGACTACAAGACCCTGGTCAGACAACACACACACACACACACACACACACAGGCATCTGCTAACAACATAGGCACATGCTAACACACCCAGACACACAAAGGCACACATACACACAATCAAAAAAACACACCAAATCAAACGCACTCCCACAATAAACCACCCTCCCCCCCCCCCCCCCCCCCCAGACGCTCCAGTGTGTGAACCCAGAGAGCGAGACGTCGGAGGTGACAGTGAAGGGGCTCAACTGTGACACCATCACCCAGGTGAAGGAGAAGCTGCTGGATGCTGTCTACAAGGGCAGTCCTTACTCTCAGAGACCCAAGACCGCCGACATGGACCTGGGTGAGGATCTGTCTGTCTGTCTGTCTGTCTGTGTGTGTGTGTGAGGTGTTTGTGGATGGAATTGTGTGTTAACGTGTGTGTGTGTGTGTGTGTGTTCAGAGTGGCGTCAGGGACGCATGGCCAGGATCATTCTACAGGATGAAGATGTCACCACCAAGATAGACAACGACTGGAAGAGACTCAATACACTGGCCCACTATCAGGTCAGCACACACACACACACACTCTCATACACACATATCCTCAAACACAGGCTCATTAGCAGGTCAGCACACACACACGATCTGAGTGTTTGTGGTCTCTGCAGGTGACAGATGGGTCAGTGATCGCTCTGGTACCAAAGCAGAACTCAGCCTACAACATCTCCAACTCCTCCACCTTCACCAAGAGCCTCAGCAGATACGGTAACAACTACCGCCTGTACTACCGCCTGTACCCCATCCCTGACTATAATACTGCCTGTACTACCGCCTGTACCCCAGCCCTGACTATAATACTGCCTGTACTACCGCCTGTACCCCAGCCCTGACTATAATACTGCCTGTACTACCGCCTGTACCCCAGCCCTGACTATAATACTGCCTGTACTACCGCCTGTACCCCAGCCCTGACTATAATACTGCCTGTACTACCGCCTGTACCCCAGCCCTGACTATAATACTGCCTGTACTACCGCCTGTACCCCAGCCCTGACTATAATACTGCCTGTACTACCGCCTGTACCACAGCCCTGACTATAATACTGCCTGTACTACCGCCTGTACCCCAGCCCTGACTATAATACTGCCTGTACTACCGCCTGTACCCCAGCCCTGACTATAATACTGCCTGTACTACCGCCTGTACCCCAGCCCTGACTATAATACTGCCTGTACTACCGCCTGTACCCCAGCCCTGACTATAATACTGCCTGTACTACCGCCTGTACCCCAGCCCTGACTATAATACTGCCTGTACTACCGCCTGTACCCCAGCCCTGACTATAATACCGCCTGTACCCCACCCCTGACTATAATACTGCCTGTACTACCGCCTGTACCCCAGCCCTGACTATAATACCGCCTGTACCCCACCCCTGACTGTACTACCGCCTGTATTCCCCCCCCCCCACAGAGAGCATGTTGCGGACAGCCAGCAGCCCAGACAGCCTGCGCTCTCGCACGCCCATGATCACCCCTGACCTGGAGAGCGGCACCAAGTTGTGGCACCTGGTGAAGAACCACGACCACACCGACCAGCGTGAGGGGGACCGTGGCAGCAAGATGGTGTCCGAGATCTACCTGACCCGCCTGCTGGCCACCAAGGTAACCATGGAGGAGGGGGGAAGGAGAGAGGACAGGAAGGGAGAGGAGAAGAGGGGGTGGGAGAGGAGGGGGGGGGCAGGAGGGGAGAGGACAGGAAGGATGAAGGGTTCACCAGGAGACAGGTCATTTGTTGTGGATGAGACTGCTGGGGGAGCCAGATGCACACAGACTAATGGAATCTCCAACATTTCCAACAGGCTGTCTGTCTGTCCCAGAAAGACATATCTGGGGTTTCTACTTCAGTATTTATTACCTGTCTGTCTATCTTCTCTTTCTGGCTATCTTTCTATTTCCCCAACTCCTTATCTGTTATTGTCTGTCTTAATGTCCATTTCTCTGATATTCTGTGATTTTAAAAACAGGGCAAAATACAATGTGTGACATAGGAATGAATCCAATGATCTTGTTTCATTACTGTGATCTGTGTGATTGGAGGAGAGCGCTGTCAGTCATGTCCCTCTCTCCCTCAACGTGTGTGATTGGAGGAGAGCGCTGTCAGTCATGTCCCTCTCTCCCTCCCCATATCTGTCCCTGCCTCCTAATCTTTTCTCCCTCGCTCTCTCCCCCCTTCTCTCCCTTTCTCTCTCCTTCCCCCTTTCCCTCCCCCATCTATCCCTACCTCTCATCTTCTCTCTCCCTCCTTCCCCTCCCCCCCTCTCCAATCCCATAATAAGTGACACACCACGCCCTCTCAAGGTTAACAGCTTTAAAGTCCTCAAGCCTGTTGTTGTTCCTCCCGCCCACCAGGGGACGCTGCAGAAGTTTGTGGACGACCTGTTTGAGACCATCTTCAGCACGGCCCACCGGGGCAGCGCACTCCCCCTCGCCATCAAGTACATGTTCGACTTCCTGGATGAGCAGGCGGACAAACACAGCATCACCGACTCTGACGTGAGGCACACCTGGAAGAGCAACTGGTGAGGCACTGTGTCTGTGTGTGTTGGGCTGGGGTGTGTGTGTGTGTGTTGGGCTGGGGTGTGTGTGTGTGTGTTGGGCTGGGGTGTGTGTGTGTTGGGCTGGGGTGTGTGTGTGTGTGTTGGGCTGGGGTGTGTGTGTGTGTGTTGGGCTGGGGTGTGTGTGTGTTGGGCTGGGGGGTGTGTGTGTGTGTTGGGCTGGGGTGTGTGTGTTGGGCTGGGGGGTGTGTGTTGGGCTGGGGTGTGTGTGTGTGTGTTGATATCAATTGATGTCCACTATGTTGCATTAGTCTCACTTTTGAACCTCCCTCCCTCCCTCCCTCCAGCCTTCCTCTGAGGTTCTGGGTGAACGTGATCAAGAACCCCCAGTTTGTGTTTGACATCCACAAGAGCAGCATCACGGACGCCTGCCTGTCTGTGGTGGCCCAGACCTTCATGGACTCCTGCTCCACCTCGGAGCACAAGCTGGGCAAGGACTCACCATCCAACAAGCTGCTCTACGCCAAGGACATCCCCAACTACAAGAGCTGGGTGGAGAGGTGAGGGCAGACGCATCTAATTTACCCTCAGATAAGCTTAATGACATCCCCAACTACAAGAGCTGGGTGGAGAGGTGAGGGAAGACATATCTAACATACCCTCAGATAGCTTAATGACATCCCCAACGACAAGAGCTGGGTGGAGAGGTGAGGGCAAACATATCTATTACACCTTCAGATAAGCTTAATGACATCCCCAACTACAAGAGCTGGGTGGAGAGGTGAGGGCAGACATATCTAACACACCTTCAGATAAGCTTAATGACATCCCCAACTACAAGAAGTGGGTGAGGGCTGCCAAGTGTAACAACCCCTCTGAGCTGGGTGGAGAGGTGCAGGCTGATAAATCTAACAGATCCTCAGTCGAGTTTCTTTTCATGTGTTTTTGCTCTTGCGGGCTGGAAAAGCATAGCTGCAGGCTGGCTGTCTGACTGTCTGACTGTCTGACTGTCTGACTGTCTGACTTCCTGTATTAAAGCTGTGTTGTGCGAGTGTTCTCTGTTTAGCTCCACTGAGAACCATTCAGCTGCAGAATGTACAACCAAAGCACTCAAAACTACTAACCAGATTAGAGACCAGCAGATGATGCAGATGCTGTCTGTGTTTATGAAACCTGGTGATTTCAAAACAACTTGAATAAAATCAAGTATCTCCCCTCTCTCCCTCCTTCTACCCTCCCTCACTCTCTCCCTCAACCCTTCCCTCCGTATCCCTGTCCCTGTCCCTCGCTCCTTCTCTTCCTCTCCCCCCTCTCCAGGTACTACTCAGACATCTCCAGGATGCCTGTCATCAGTGATCAGGACATGAGTGCGTACCTGGCTGAACAGTCTCGCCTGCACCTCAGCCAGTTCAACAGCATGAGCGCCCTGCATGAGATCTACTCCTACGTAGCCAAGTACAAGGATGAGGTGAGGACCCTGGACCTCCTACCCCGCCTCCCCCTTCCTCTCCTCCCCCTTCCTCTCCTCCCCCTTCCTCTCCTCCCCCCTTCTCTCCTCCCCCTTCCTCTCCTCCCCATTCCTCTCCTGCCCCTTCCTCTCCTCCCCCTTCCTCTCCTCCCCCCTTCCTCTCCTCCCTTTTCCTCTCCTCCCCCTTCCTCTCCTCCCCCCTTCCTCTCCTCCCCCTTCCTCTCCTCCCCCTTCCTCTCCTCCCCCTTCCTCTCCTCCCCCCTTCCTCTCCTCCCCCCTTCCTCTCCTCCCCCCTTCCTCTCCTCCCCCTTCCTCTCCTCCCCCTTTCTCTCCTCCCCCTTCCTCTCCTCCCCCTTCCTCTCCTCCCCCCTTCCTCTCCTCCCCCTTCCTCTCCTCCCCCCTTCCTCTCCTCCCCCTTCCTCTCCTCCCCCCTTCCTCTCCTCTCCCTTCCTCTCCTCCCCCTTCCTCTCCTATACAACCCGCCTCCCCCTTCCTCTTCTTGCTCCTCCCTCCTCTCCTCCCCTCCTTCGTGCCCTGCCTCCCCCTTCCTCACTTCCTGTCCTCCACTCCCTTCTTCTCTCCTCCAGTGAGAGCTCTCAGCCATTTAGAGTTTGCGTGTGTGTGTGTGTATATATGTGTGTGTGTGTGTGTGTGAGAGTGAGAGAGAGAGAGGGTTGTACAGCTCTGCTATTGTGTTTGAGGGTTGTACAGGTTTGTGTGTGTGGGAGAGGGTTGTTCAGCGCTGGTGTGTGTGTGTGAGAGAGAGAGAGAGAGAGAGAGAGAGAGAGAGAGAGAGAGAGAGAGACAGAGAGAGAGAGACAGAGAGAGACAGAGAGAGACAGAGAGAGACAGAGAGAGACAGAGAGAGACAGAGAGAGACAGAGGGTTGTAGTACTTGTGTGTGTGAGAGAGCGTTGTACTGCTCTGAGTGTGTGTGTGTGTGTGTGTGTGCGAGGGTTGTACAGCTGGCTGTATTCAAGCAGAGGTTCCCCTTCATTAGAAGGTATTATAGTATATATATATATATATATTATCCAGATGTAGACAGCTGCAGGTCCCCCACGCCTCCCTGCTCTCGCCATTATCACTCTCACACACACACACTTAGACACACACAGAGCTGTACAACCCTCGCACACACACACACACATGCTCTCTCTCTCTCTCTCTCTCTCTCTCTCTCTCTCTCTCTCTCTCTCTCTCACACACATCAGACATGGATATGCGCACACACACCAAAGATTTGACACACACACACAGACAGTAACACCCAATTATAGTCCCTTCCACATGGCCCTCTAAAAGCCACACGTCTCTGCTCATCAGCCTCTCCTCCTCCCCTCTCCCTCCCTCCCTCCTCCCTCCCCTACATGACTGTATTTATCCCTCTACCGTGCAGCCTGTTATAACAAGTTCTCTTTCTCTCTTCTCCTCCCTGTCTCTCTATTTCTCCTTCTCCCTCCTTCCCCCTCTCTCTATTTCTCTCTGTTACCTTTCTCTCTCTCTTCCCTCCCCCTCTCTTTACTCTTCCCCCTCCCTCTCTCTCTCTGCCCTCCCCCTTCCTCCCTCTCTCTCTGCTCTCCTTCCCCCTCTCTCTATCTCTCTCTGCTACCTTTCTCTCTCTCTGCCCTCCCCCTCTCTTTGCTCTTCCCCTCTCTCTCTTCCCTCCCCCTCTCTCTCTCTCTGCCCTCCCCTTTCCTCTCTCTCTCTCTGCCCTCCCCTTTCCTCTCTCTCTCTGCCTTCCCCCTTCCTCTCTGTGCCCTCCCCTTTCCTCTCTCTCTCTGCCTTCCCCCTTCCTCTCTGTGCCCTCCCCTTTCCTCTCTCTCTCTGCCCTCCCCCTTCCTCTCTCTCTCTCTGCCCCCCCCCCCTCTCTCTCTGCCCTCCCTTTCCCTCCCCCTCTCTCCAGCTTCTGTCAGGGCTTCAGAAGGATGACCAGTCTCGCAGACAGAGGCTAAGGAGCAAGCTGGAACAGGTCATAGACACCATGAACCTGTCCAGCTGAGCGTCAGCCAATCACAGAGACCCCTGACTCCAACACCACGCTGGTCAGCCAATCACAGAGACCCCTGACTCCAACACCACGCTGAAGGACTGCAGCGGCACAGGAAGCAGACCACTGGAGACACCACAGACAGATACACACAGAGTTTTGACCTGGCCCGACCTGGCCTGACCCTCACACATCTACACATCTAGACTAGAGCTGACAATCCTTCTGGTACCAGACACCCATGAACGGTGTTGAACCCAGAGCCTTCAGGTAACTACAGCTCAACACCTGAGACCCCCCTACCTCCCCCAGGACTAGACCTGAACACCTCCTGCTGTAGGTACCAGGACTAGACCTGAACACCTCCTGCTGTAGGTACCAGGACTAGACCTGTACACCTCCTGCTGTAGGTACCAGGACTAGACCTGAACACCTCCTGCTGTAGGTACCAGGACTAAACCTGAACACCTCTTGGAGTCTACACACCTTGTAATGCGAGCCCAGAGCTGTGTGTGTTTGAATGTGGGGGGGGACCCCACACTGAGGAGGAGGAAGAGGTGGGGAGGTCGATGAATGAAAGGACTCCAGAGTATTGCGCCCACCCCTCCGTCCAACGCCCCCATCCTCCCAGATCAACAGACACTTCTCCTGTTACCAGGGTAACCACTGACTCTCGTGGACGTTTTTTGGTTGTCCTGATTTCAAGTTAAAAACATTTTTTTTCCAAATGTCCTTGTTGTATTCTTTTTTTTTATTTTTATTATTAATGTTGCCGTTTTATTCAACTGCCTACCCCTCTCCAGTGCCCTGCCACTTGTGTCACTGCTGAATTTGCACAATTTACAAAAAAAAAGCTTCATCAAAAGAAGAGGATATATGAATATATATAGATATATAAATACAACTTCATTTTTAAACAAACGTATGAAAATATAGTTAAAAACATTTTCCTTTTTCATGTACAAAGTACTTTGAGAAGAGGATTTGATCTTTCAAAGGCGAGGAGGACATGTTTGGTGCCATGTTTGATTTGAATGTTGTTTAGTGAAAATACTTTTTTTCTCTTTCGATAAAATGTTGTTACATCTAGTGACTAAATCTGAGCTTAAAACAGTAGTTCAGTTACGAAGAAAAAAAAAAGACGGGGAAAAAAAGATTAGAAACAAATCAACCGAAGACTGTCTTTTATTTCTTCCAGTCCAGACAGGGTGAACTCAGTCAATACTTTACCTGATAAATGATGTACAAAGATCTTAGTGTCAGAAACAATGAACTCCTGTTTCACCTGGACCTTCAATTACACTAGGACAGTTCCATAGAACACTTAGAAGGCTTGAGTACAGAGTTCTATAGAACACTAAGAAGGCCTGAGTACAGAGTTCTATAGAACACTAAGAAGGCCAGAGAACCGAGTTTTATAGAACACTAAGAAGGCTTGGGTACAGAGTTCTATAGAACACTAAGAAGGCCTGAGTACAGAGTTCTATAGAACACTAAGAAGGCCTGAGTACAGAGTTCTATAGAACACTAAGAAGGCCTGAGTACAGAGTTCTATAGAACACTAAGAAGGCCTGAGTACAGAGTTCTATAGAACACTAAGAAGGCCTGAGTACAGAGTTCTATAGAACACTAAGAAGGCCTGAGTACAGAGTTCTATAGAACACTAAGAAGGCTTGAGTACAGAGTTCTATAGAACACTAAGAAGGCCTGAGTACAGAGTTCTATAGAACACTAAGAAGGCCTGAGTACAGAGTTCTATAGAACACTAAGAAGGCCTGAGTACAGAGTTCTATAGAACACTAAGAAGGCCTGAGTACAGAGTTCTATAGAACACTAAGAAGGCCTGAGTACAGAGTTCTATAGAACACTAAGAAGGCCTGAGTACAGAGTTCTATAGAACACTAAGAAGGCCTGAGTACAGAGTTCTATAGAACACTAAGAAGGCCTGAGTAGGGGGGGGGGGGGGGCAGGGAGGGGGGGGGGGCAGGGGGGGGGGGGGCAGGGAGGGGGGGGGCGCGGGGGGGGGTGAGAGCTGTGATGGAGCTTGTAGTTGTGCTGATGGAGGAGTGTGTTTGTTTTCCCACTCGTATGAGGATGAAAGCCTTCATGCTGCTGAGTTGGAGACGATCGATGTGCTCTGTTGTGTCATTGTGGCAGTTAGACTGCCAGGCCGGCAGGCTTTTTGGCAGGCAGAAAGGCAGAATTTGTAGGCGACAGGCAGGCAGACAGACAGGCAGGCAGACAGACAGATAGTTGGGACAGCAGGCATACGCAGAGATACAGACATAAAATGAGACAACTTTCTCTTTGCACCAAACCTTTAGTCTCCTTCTCCTACCATGCTTTCCTCCCACTCTCTTCCCCCTATCTTCCCTCCTTCCTCTCTTACCTCTCTTCTTCCTCTCCTCCCCTTCTCTTCTTCCCCCCCCCCCTCCTCCGTGACCCGGCAATCACCCAGAATGCAACAGCTGTCGGCAGCACCCAGGCCGTGCCGTCTTCAGAGTGCACAGATCCTCTCTCATCTCTTCGCCTCAGCAGGACCTCCTGAACACCTGCTTTCAGATGGAGGCAGGCAAGACATGGGATCAAACACAGAATGCCTACACAACACTCACGCACACACACACACTCACGCACACGCAGCCTCATTCAGAATAAAAAATATATATAAATAAAAGAAGAAAAGGTGAAACTTAGAGTTTTAATACCTGGAATCTGATCCCTTTTTAAGAGTTTCAGAGTTGATATAACCTGTGAAGGGTTGGTTGTTTCATGTTCATGTAAATATTCAGCTCTTTCCTATTTTGCAGATTTATTACGTGTAAATAGAGGGGCATACTGGAGAGATTAAACATGTTTTTATACATCTGACTTGTCAGTGTCTTCTTCCTGTTCCTGGTTTCGAATGAACTGTGTTTCAGAGTGGGGGAGCTCCACTGTGGAAGGTGTTTCAGAGTGGGGGAGCTCCACTGTGGAAGGTGTTTCAGAGTGGGGGAGCTCCACTGTGGAAGGTGTTTCAGAGTGGGGGAGCTCCACTGTGGAAGGTGTTTCAGAGTGGGGGAGCTCCACTGTGGAAGGTGTTTCAGAGTGGGGGAGCTCCACTGTGGAAGGTGTTTCAGAGTGGGGGAGCTCCACTGTGGAAGGTGTTTCAGAGTGGGGGAGCTCCACTGTGGAAGGTGTTTCAGAGTGGGGGAGCTCCACTGTGGAAGGTGTTTCTGTGTTAGGCCATGAAGATGATGAAGATGTTGGTAAGGATGGTGATGGTGAAGATGGTGGTGGAGGTGGTGAGGATGATGGTGGTGATGGTGAGGATGATGGTGGTGGTGGTGGTGAGGATGATGGTGGTGGTGGTGAGGATGATGGTGGTGGTGGTGAGGATGATGGTGGTGGTGGTGGTGAGGATGATGGTGGTGATGGTGAAGATGGTGGTGGAGGTGGTGAGGATGATGGTGGTGATGGTGAGGATGATGGTGGTGGTGGTGGTGAGGATGATGGTGGTGGTGGTGAGGATGATGGTGGTGGTGGTGAGGATGATGGTGGTGAAGGTGGTGGTGGTGGTGGTGAGGATGGTGGTGGTGGTGGTGAGGATGATGGTGGAGGTGGTGAAGGTGGTGGTGGTGGTGGTGGTGAGGATGGTGGTGGTGGTGGTGAGGATGATGGTGGTGGTGAGGATGATGATGATGGTGGTGGTGGTGGTGAGGATGATGGTGGTGATGGTGAGGATGATGGTGGTGGTGAGGATGGTGGTGAGGATGATGATGGTGGTGGTGGTGGTGAGGATGATGGTGGTGGTGAGGATGATGGTGGTGATGGTGAGGATGATGGTGGTGAGGATGGTGGTGGTGGTGGTGAGGATGATGGTGGTGGTGAGGATGGTGGTGAGGATGAGGGTGCGTCTTTTGATGATGATTGTGAAGAGGATAATGGTGGTGAGTTGGTTGATGGTCTATTTTTATTGCTCTCTGTAAAACGTGTTATTACCTCTTTGAACACAAACAAATTATCACATGACAGCAATCTTCTGTTTTTCAACTGTCTACCTACACACACTCCCTCTCTCCCCCTCCCCCCTCTCCCTCCTTCCCCCTCTCTCCCCCTCCCCCCTCTCCCTCCCCCCTCTCCCTCCTTCCCCCTCTCTCCTTCCCCCCTCTCCCTCCTTCCCTCTCTCCCCCTCTCTCTCCCTTCCCCCTCTCCCCCCTCTCCCTCCTTCCCCCTCTCTCCCTCCCCCCTCTCCCTCCTTCCCCCTCTCTCCTTCCCCCCTCTCCCTCCTTCCCCCTCTGTCCCTCTCTCCCCCTCTCTCCCCCCTCTCCCTCCCTCCCTCCCTCCCTCCCCTGTCCCTGGAGTGTGCAGGTGCCCTGGTTTCAGGGTAGTGTACTCTACTGAAGAAGGGTCCTTCTCCAAACCTGTTACCCTCCGTGGCATCCATCAGCTTGCCTGCTCGATAACATTCCATCTGAGAGTTCTGATCCCGCCCCCGGGGCCTGGTCCAGCTTGACTGGCGGCTTATCCATCGAATGAGAAGTCCATTAGAATAACACAGGGGACAGGCCCGCTCACTGAGGAGATGCAACCTCTATTATACAACCTGGGGGAGAGGGGGGAGAGGGAGGAGAGTGAGTAGCAGACAGCACATTCAGAGACTCAGGAGACGGGGGAGGGGAGGGGGAGAGGGAGGAGTAGACAGCACATTCAGAGACTCAGGAGACGGGGGAGGGGAGGGGGAGAAGAGTCTTGAGTGCCCCTGCTCTCATGTCCCTTTTATTCCCTTTCCTTGCCCTCCTTCCTTTCTCCCTGTCTCCTCTCTTCCCCATCTTTTCTTCTCCATCCTTTCCTCTGCTCCACTCTCCTTCTCCCTCCTCTCCTCTTGGCTTCAAACTGGGCAGTGGTTTACCCTAGACACCCTGCAGACACACACAGACAGACACCCTGCAGACACACACACAGACACGTCTCCTGTGGAGAGATCTGTGAGAAGAGAGAGAGAGAGAGAGAGAGAGAGAGAGAGAGAGAGAGAGAGAGAGAGAGAGAGAGAGGGGGACAGAGAGACACAGAGAGGGGGACAGAGAGGGGGACAGAGAGGGGGACAGAGAGGGGGTCTTTGGTCTCTAAAGACTTCCCCTCATCCTCTCTCTCCTCCTCCTCCTCTTCTTCCTCCTGCTGTCCTGCTGGACTCCCTGTGGCTGCTCTTGTCACAGCAGGTACAATTATGAACACACACACACACTACAGAGATACACACACAAAGTTACACACACATTTATACATACACACACAGATACACATAGACAAACTCGTTTATACTCACACACACTTACAGCCTCCCTGGCTGGAGTTGGCCTTGACTCAGAAAGTATTCCCAGGTCGTGAACAGTCATTGTTGTGAAAACTCTCTTTATTCCCCTTCTGTTGTGCCTCCTGGGCCTACACACACATATACACACACACACAACACTATGCATGCACACACATATACACACACAACACTATGCATGCCCACACATATACACACACACACACACCCCCACGTGCCATTGTACACACACACACCCCCACCCCCCATCCTGCTTCCACAGACACTGTGTGTCCAGAGACCGGAGAAGCCAGCAATGCTTGTGCTGCTAGCCGCTCCTAGCTGCAAGACACTAAGGCCTGGATTAGCCTACTAATGCTAACATTAACACACGCCTTCTGGAGAGCTGCTTATGCTAACATTAACACACGCCTTCTGGAGAGCTGCTTATGCTAACATTAACACAGGCCTTCTGGAGAGCTGCTAATGCTAGCATTAACACACGCCTTCTGGAGAGCTGCAATTGCTAACGCTAACACAGGCCTTCTGGAGAGCTAGATAAGATATACATTGTCGTCCCGAAGGAAATGTGTCTTGGACACATACAGTTTCTGCTGTTAAAATACAAATAGCGTAGTGCATATATGCGATACATACACAAGCTGTCATCCACACACCCATTAAACTGCTAATTCTAAAGCTAACACAGGCTTGAGAACTGGAGAACTGCTATGCTGTACCCTATCTTACCCTGCCCTTCTCCACCCTACTCTTCTCCACCACACCCTGCTCTACTCTGCCAGGGTCTCCTATGACAGGATGTCCTGCAGCTCCAAGCAGCTCTGCAGCAGAACCAGAGAAGAAGTCCTGGCGTCTTCAGAGAGAACACACCCTTAATTATTCATTCTGCGCGCTCCAGCCATCCCCCATGTTTAACACGCAAAGCCCATTACACCACGCTATCACTGCAAACAAGAACGCCTTCACAATGCACTCTGGAGTGACAGAGAGCCAAACAGCTTGATTTAACATTCAGTTTGTTTTTTGTTGTTGTTGTTTTTTAACCTTTGACCTTATAGAAGTTGCTTTACTTCTAGTTGTGTCCTCCCCCCCAAATTTTTTTTGGGCGTGACTCATAATCTCAGAAGTTTGAGAAAATAGACCAAAGGAAGTAAAAGCTGGTCTGAGGTTGCAGTGAAGGAGAAAGTATGTTTGCAATCTATCAATTTATCTGAGGATGAATTAGCATGTGGTTTCCTTATGGCCTTCGGAGATAAGCAAAGCAATGCATTATGGTCCTTCTAAAGCCAGACTCCATCTTTGAAGAAACTGTGGACTGAGAGAGATAGGCAACGTGCTGTGTGTGTGTGTGTCTGTGTGTGTGTGTGCACGCGTGTGTACGTGCGTGCCGGCATCTGTCTATCAGTGTGTGTGTGTGTGTGTCAGACCAGATCACACCAAAGTAAGATGTGGAGGTTTAAAGGCAGAAAAACAGAAATCTGTGAAGCAGCAGGACTGTTTCACTGCCAGTGGCAGCACACACACACACACACATTCACACACACACACACACACACATTCACACACACACACACATTCACACACACACACACATTCACACACATTCACTTTGAGTGAAGGCCAGTTTCTTCTTCTCAAAAACACAACAGCCTTACAAGGTCATAACTTCTACTGTTGATTAGTCCAACTTGCCTCCACTCTTATTCCAGCTCATCTTGTTCCAAGGTCTAGAGAGAGAAGCATGGTACAGGCATGTCACACGTAGCTGTGCTTCACACAAAGTATGAGTGCAAAGATACAAATTGTCAATACGTACGTTAATAAGTACGTAAAATACAAAATTGGTACATCTTAAGACTAGGGAAAGAAAGAGGGAGGAGAGAGAAAGAGAGGGAGACTCATTTCAGCGTGCGCTCCCTCAGCTAAACTCCAGCAGACTGACACTGCAGAACCCATGAATCTTTCAGAAGCTGTAGAACTTTACAAGTCATCTCTACAACTCTCTTCCCCCCACACACACACATTCATACTCTCACCTCAACACCTTTACCTCACAGCCACACACACACCTTCACTCTGGCATCAGCCGTCTCCAAAAGGCACAGAATCATCAGACTCAACAATTCCCTGTCTAATGCAGAATGGCACCTCATTCAGAGAAGAGGGATGGAGCGGGAGAGAGATTGAGAAAGAGGAGAGAATGGAGAAAACAAGGTTGAATGAGTTTGTCTATCAGTCACTGGTCATGGTAACACCCTGAACAAGATGAGCACAGTCCAGACTTCTCCCATGTTCTACCCCACATATCCACCTCACCTTCACCTGGCTGTCTGTCTGCCTGAATACCTGTCTGTCTGTCTGTCTGTCTGTCTGTCTGTCTCTCTGCCCACCAAAACAAAATCCTTGTATTTGCAGACTTACTTGGCAATAAACTGGTTTATGATTGTGATCTTTATTCCTTTCCCCCTGTCTGTCCGTTCCCCTGGTTCACCTGTCTGTCTGTCCCCCTGGTTCACCTGTCTGTCTGTCCCCCTGGTTCACCTGTCTGTCTGTCCCCCTGGTTCACCTGTCTGTTCCCCTGGTTCACCTGTCTGTTCCCCTGGTTCACCTGTCTGTTCCCCTGGTTCACCTGTCTGTCCCCCTGGTTCACCTGTCTGTTCCCCTGGTTTACCTGTCTGTCTGTCCCCCTGGTTCACCTGTCTGTCCCCCTGGTTCACCTGTCTGTCTGTCCCCCTGGTTCACCTGTCTGTTCCCCTGGTTTACCTGTCTGTTCCCCTGGATCACCTGTCTGTCCACCTGGTTCACTTGTCTATCCATCAAGCCAAACTGATTCCGTGTTGACGTTGCCCCGGTAACCGCCTCCAGGCTGCTGACAGGAGGGTCGATACGTCCATCCTCAGTCTGTCGCCCGGGACGATCAGATTAAAAACATCATGTATGTCATCCAAGGGTAATAAGTTTTATTAATAACTGCTGCTGTCATTTACAATATCGACTTCAACCATGCTTCCATCCATCACCGATTTACACACACACTATGCTACACACATACATAAACTAAAATTAATGGATGAAAAATGTAAATGCTTTTTTTTCTCCATTACATGTTAAATAACGATTAATGTTTTAAGTATTGGTAAATGTACTTCGAAAGAGTTTTACAGAAGGCCAGAACTATCAAAGCCTTCCACACAAACCTTGCAAGCCTCAGCAAGCATCTTTCTACCTGCTGTGTTTCTGGAGGGAAACACAGTAGAGTCTAGTGTTTCTGTATGTGAGGAAACAGTTGGGTAGTGTTTCAGGAGGGAAACACAGTAGAGTGTAGTGTTGTGTTTGTGAGACATGAAAGCATGTTCAGATGAATAATGGAATAAAGAAGCTTCAGATTCAAGCTGCTGGACTACCAGACACACCACAGTTATAACCTACTTTCTACACACACACACACACGCACACACACGCACACACACACACGCACACACACGCACACACGCACACACACACACGCACGCACACACGCACGCACACACACACGCACACACACGCGCACACACACACACGCACACACACGAACGATATGCAGACACACCACAGTTATAACCTACTTTCTACACACAAACACACGCACACACGCACACACACACACGCACGCACACACACGAACGATATGCAGACACACCACAGTTATAACCTACTTTCTACACACGCACACGCACACACACACACGCGCACATATGCACACAGAGACTCATAGAAGCAGACAGAGACAAACATGAACGATATGCAGGCACACACCATTTCAGGGCAAAAGCGAGTCTTAGTTCATCGACAGTTCATCACCACCAAGGTACCACTGAGAACTCTCTGAGGTCCACATCAATGCTGGTCGAAGCCTGTTTATGATTCCATGTCTGTCTGTGTGTGTGTGTCTGAATATGTGTGTGTGTGCTTGTGTGTGTGTGTGTGCGTTTGATCCTGGCCAGAGAAGAGGGAGCAGCGAGGAACAGGCGGCGGTCTGATGGATGACGCCACTGCAGGGTAATTATACGAGCAACAACAGGTATCTCACACAAAGACACAAAGACTCAGTGACACAGAGAGAGCCTGCCAGGAAGTGATTACACACTCACCCTCTTTCTGCCAGCCAGAGCTGGCTGCTACTGTACTGGATGTGTTAAGGACGCACACACACACGCATGATCAAGCACACCACACACACACACACTGATGCACACAGACTCACACACACACACTCAAACATAGACAAAAGCATACACACACATACTGACATGCGCACACACACACACACACACACACACACACACTGACTGTCAATCACTCTCAAGTGCACATTCACAAACGTACACGCCAGTACACATACTTATACACCAGGGCACACACAGTCCCGCACACGCACACGCACACACACACATGTGGGGGCAGGAGGAGACAGAGAGACGGAGGCAGGAGACTGTTTGAAGGTGTCACAGAGGAGCACAGAACGCCTAAGAGAGACAGACAGATTGAGGTCAGAGAGAGAGAGAGAGAGAGAGAGAGAGAGAGAGAGAGAGAGAGAGAGAGAGAGAGAGAGAGAGAGAGGGAGAGAGGGAGAGAGGGAGAGAGGGAGAGAGGGAGAGAGGGGGAGGGGGAGAGAGGGAGAGAGGGAGAGAGAGAGAGAGAGAGAGGGGAGAGGGGGAGAGGGGGAGAGGGGGAGGGGACAAAAGGAAAGAGAGAAAGGAGACTAAACTACACAGCTGTGGACAGGGAGGTTCACTGTGTTACAGTGAAAGTGTTTTGCAGTGAGATATAAAACAGAGCTAGAACTAAAGGAGAAAATGAGACAGGAAAGTGTGCCGTAAAAATGACACACACACAGACAGACTCATAAAAGCAGACACACACACTTCAATAACCTCTAACTTCCTGATGGTGTTTCAGAGTATCTCCTCAACATGACATTCCAGGTGAGCAAGGTTGAGCAGCCCACATCCTCCATCACACAGATATACACACATATACACTCATACACACACACTATGCTGCTACACTAATTTACCCTGCAGAACAAATGAGCTGATTATCCCCAACATGGTTGAGGGTTGGGGGGGTGAGGGGGGGAAGGGGGGGGGGGGCGGTGGGGGAGGGCAGAACAGGCTCAGCTGTACAGCAGCTTCATATATTATACTGTGGCAGGTACATATATACCCTCCTGCCCCCCCCCCTAGACACACACACACGCTGAGATGAAGAGAAGTTTTTGTCCCAGGCCCACCTGAACCCCTGTAACACACACACACACACATACACACTCGCACACACAGACACCCCTAGCAGAGGACCCCTGAGTGTGACCTACATTGTGTGTCCTCCCAGCCTCCAATTCATCACCACACAGCGCCGGCTCCCACTGGGGGGGCGGGGGGGGGGCGGGGGCGGGGGCGTTAGAGGGACCAGAGAGAGAGAGAGACAAAGGAAACATGGTGGGGAGAGTTGGAAGAGGGAGTAAAGAGGGAGAGAGAGATAGGGAGTAAGAGGAAGCGAGGGATAGAAAGAGAAAGTAACAGTTATAAAAAAAGAGAGAGAGAGGAGTGCAGAGGACAGGCTGTCCTTTAGATCATGTGTTTGACTTTAAGAGTGCTGTACTAGACCTCCATACTGCAGTGTCACTTCTCCCTGGTAACACTTCCTGGTTACACACTGTTGAACTCAACATGTCTCTCTAGAAGATTCTGAAGGGCTTTGGAAGATTCCTAAGGACCGTGCAGAACTGCGTCTGTGAGTAAGACTCACAGAGGTTCTGGAGGATTTTCATAAGATTCAGTAAAACTCTACAGGAGTCAAAAACACTGCTCAGGAGAACGATCAGAGACTATTCATACACCTGTCATCATTTCAGAACATTCACACTCCTCCCTCCCTCCCTCCCTCCCTCCCCCTTCTCCACCTCCTCCTCCCCAGGCTGCTGGATACTGAGGGCTGAAGGGAGGATGGAGGAAGAGAGGGTGGAAAGGGGGATGGAGTTTTTTTCTGGGAAGACAAGGGGTCCTCAAATCCCTATAGGCCCCTCCGAGGGGGATGGAGGGGTGGGGGGATGGAGGGATGGAGGGGTGAGGGGGTGGGGGGGTGGGGGGATGGAGGGGTGGGGGGGTGTCTCCCCTAGGAGCCGTTCCAAATGCTAAAGAGAGAGAGGGAGGGAGGGAGGGAGGGAGTCTCAGAGGGCCTCAGCTGATTGGCTGCAACCTTGGTCCCCGCCTGCCATTGTTCAAGGGCACAGATCAGAGTATTGAGCATCGAACGCATGTGTGTGTGTGTGTGTGTATCATTGAGTATGTCGGCACATTATCTGAAGGAGTGAAAAGTGAGGGACGTTAAGTAAGAACTTGGCAACCTCACGTTGTTGAGGTCACCTGACCTTGTCTCCGGCTGGATGGTGTTTATGAAGCTGGAGGTATCACACGTGCTACGCACACACACACACACACTCACACACACACACTCACAGACAGTCTAAAACGCACACACAGACACGTACAATAACACCCAGTGACACGTTCACTGTCCCACACCTCTACTCCCATATTTAGCTTTACCTTGGTTAAAGGTGGCCCTCCCCCCTCCCCCCTCCCCCCTCCCCCTCCCCCTCCCCCCTGCTGGAGGCAGCTTCTAAATACAGCTCAGCCAACAGAGGTGCTACCTGATTCACCATGGTTACGGGGCCCTCCTCCGCATCACCCCCGCCCCTCTCTCTCCCACGCCTCCCCCCCTCACTCCCCCACATTCTACCCTTCACCCACACCACTGACACCAGCTGATTTAGTCATATTCAAGAGTCAAAGAAAGAGAAAGAAAGAAAGTAAGAAATGAAGTGACAAAAGAAAGTTGTCAGACATGAATCTCCAGGGCGAGAGGAGAGGCGGTGCTTAGTGGTTGTTATGGAGACAGGGTGAAGGGTCACTTCTCAGTAGAACTCCATGATATGGTCGGTTCCACATCACTCCCCCCCACACACCCCTCCTCCTCACCCCTCCTCCTCCCCCCCACACTGCTAGCACTTACTTTCGTGTTTCTGTCTTTCTTTCTTTTTACCTTACTCTCTCCTCCTTCTCTCTCCCTTCTGTCTTCCTCTCTCTCTCTCTCTCTCTCTCTCTCTCTCTCTCTCTCTCTCTCTCTCTCCTCTCTTCCCCTCTCTCTTTTCTTACATCATTGCCACTCATTTCCTTTGTGTTCCAGCTTTTCAACTTCCTGAAGGTCAGATTCGAAGAGCTAACTCTTCTCACAGAAACGTTGTCTTAACATCAGCCCCCCCTCCTCTCTGTGGTAAATGAATTATTCATTCATTTTCAAAATCCATTATTCTCACTATGAAAGTGTTTTAACATACTCCTCTTTCATGCCAAACTT
>NC_140378.1:20357500-20362500 GCF_054491055.1 Hypomesus nipponensis
CAGTTCTCATTCCTGTCCTCACGCCAGATACACCCGGTATCATCCACACACACACACACACACACACACACACAGCAGCCTAGCCCGCGTACACACACACACACACGCACACAGAGACACACATACACATGTCTACACACACATACTCTCACAGGCAGTATTTCATTGTTATGTGTTATGAGAGAGAGACAGAGAGAGAGAGAGAGAGAGAGAGAGAGGGAGGGGGGAGGGGGGGTGGGTGGGCGGAGGGAAAGATGGAGGGGGGAGAAGTGGAGAGAGGGAGAGAGAGGGGGAATAAAGAAAGTGGGAGGTATGATTGGGTATGTGGACTGAAGAGAAAGCTGAGCCGACGCTCTGTGAGATGGTCTCTGAGTACAAACAGATCAAGACTGACATGAAAGCTGCTTCTTACAAACACCTGAGAGAGAGAGAGAGAGAGAGAGAGAGAGAGAGAGAGAGAGAGAGAGAGAGAGAGAGAGAGAGAGAGAGAGAGAGAGAGTGAAGGGGGGAGAGAGAGAGAGAGAGAGAGAGAGAGAGAGAGAGAGAGAGAGAGAGAGAGAGAGAGAGAGAGAGAGAGAGAGAGAGAGAGAGAGAGAGAGAGAGAGAGAGAGAGAGAGAGTGAAGGGGGGAGAGAGAGTGAAGGGGGGAGAGAGAGTGAGAGAGAGAGAGAGAGAGAGAGAGAGAGAGAGAGAGAGAGAGAGAGAGAGAGAGAGAGAGGAGAGAGAGAGGGGGGAGGGAGGAAGATAGGACGGAAAGAAGGAAGAGAGAGGGGAGGGAGAGAGAGAGAGATAGAAAGAAAGAGAGGGAGATAGAAAACGAGAGGGAGAGAGGGGGAGGGGGAGAAGGTGAAAGAGAGAGGGCTGCATGTGTCTTGATGTTGTGAATGTTTCAACGTCTTTGAAGCTACACCTGCAAAGAGATGCAAAGAGACAGAGAGAGAGAGAGAGAGAGAGAGAGAGAGAGAGAGAGAGACAGAGAGACAGAGACAGAGACAGAGACAGAGAGAGAGAGAGAGAGAGAGAGAGAGAGAGAGAGAGAGAGAGAGAGAGAGAGAGAGAGTGAAGGGGGGAGAGAGAGTGAAGGGGGTAGAGAGAGAGAAGGGGAGAAAGAGAGAGAGGGGGAGGGAGGAAGATAGGACGGAAAGAAGGAAGAGAGAGGGGAGGGAGAGAGAGATAGATAGAAAGGAAGAGAGGGAGATAGAAAGCGAGAGGGAGAGAGGGGGAGGGGGAGAAGGTGAAAGAGAGAGTGCTGCATGTGTCTTGATGTTGTGAATGTTTCAACGTCTTTGAAGCTACACCTGCAGAGATGCAAAGAGACAGAGAGAGAGAGAGAGACAGAGAGAGAGAGAGACAGAGACAGAGAGAGAGAGAGACATCGAGAGACAGAGAGACAGAGACAGAGAGACAGAGAGACAGAGAGAGAGAGAGAGAGAGAGAGAGAGAGAGAGAGAGAGAGAGAGAGAGAGAAATATACAGAATGATAAAGTGGTGCATGTATCACATTCTGTAGATATACTTATCTAAAGAACAGCATCTCTACCATGTCAAATACTCCTACAGGATTCACATGAACACTTGAACCCTGGTTCCCCCTACCCAGTGCTCCATGGGATCACATCCCACAGTACTGCCCAGTGCTCCATGGGATCACATCCCACAGTACTGCCCAGTGCTCCATGGGATCACATCCCACAGTACTGCCCAGTGCTCCATGGGATCACATCCCACAGTACTGCCCAGTGCTCCATGGGATCACATCCCACAGTACTGCCCAGTGCTCCATGGGATCACATCCCACAGTACATGCAGGCCATGGAGCGTGGAATGGATGGGAGTTGAAGCTGGAACTCAGGGGTAGAGTATCTACAGATCAAGAGGTTGCAGATTCAAAAACCCCCGTACATAGCTTGGGATAAAAGTCTGTTACGTAAATGCACCCAATTACACATGATAAACCCTCCTGTATCGACTAGTTAGATTGCTTCTATATTTGTTTTTCTAACACCAGAATCCTTAACTTTCATCCAGACTGGTATGATGGATTCATTAGTTACCCTCGCTCTCTCCTCCCAGATCTTCATAGGCTGTTGTTCTTGGTGTGGTTGTGTGTGTGTGTGTGTGTGTGTGTGTGTGTGTGTGTGTGTAAACACCAAAGTTTCAATAGATTCACATGGGGCCACAATAATCAATGTTGTATTGTAGCCATCTCAATGGTGAATCAGGCCTTCAAAACAATATACAGACTCCACAAAGAATCAAGTGGGTAAACAGAGAGACAGAAGAATGAAGAGAGGGAGAGGAAAGACAGGGAAACAGCAAACTCTATCATTATGGTGTCTTAATATGAGTTTCAACAGCGTGCTGGTAATTGCTTGGTGCTGGGAGAGAGGACGAGAGAAAGAGTGGGTGTTTGGGGTGTGTGTGTGTGGGCGTGTGTGGGGTGTGTGCGTGCGTGCGGAGGGTGTATGTGTTTATGGGTGTGTTTGTGTGTGTGTGCTGTGTGTGTGTGTTGCTGTTGTTTTTAGATGAGAAATCAGAGGTAGGTACTGTGATGATGCAAGTTGAGGTGAAATGCAGGTTTGTTTTTAAGCTGGTAGCATCAATGCTGTGACCTACACCTGTATTGACAGGATTCAAACAGGAAGTAGTTATCACAGGTGTGCTGTGTTCCACAAAAATACATTTGAGATATAATATAGAATATTATTTTTGTAGGATGATGATTATCAGCTCTAGCTGTGGAAGTGAAGGGGCCTCAGTTTGGATTTTTCCAACAATCTGAACACGATAAGTTACACTTAGTTCTAGAAGACTGCGTAACCATGGAAACCGTGACAGAAAGCTAACTCCGTAGCTATCGTGTGTCATATTAAGTGAAATCCTGTCATATACATATAATTATTATGCTATGAATTATTAATATTTTTTTTATAGATGTTCTGTAAATAAAGCATGACTGTGCATGCTAAACAACTTGCTATTTGTGAATTTAAGTCAGATAAAATTACTTTTTATTTTATTTTTACAGTTTCCAAACTGTGATGCCTGAAGTTTTCAATTTTTTTGCAGATGTTGTTTCTCCCTTCGACCGGTGGACATGGTGAACCATCATAGAACCCTTTTGGATCTGTGACTGATCACATGTAGAGGAGGTGGTTTGAGGCTGAGTGTGGCAGGGTGGATGAGGGCCATGCAGGGTGGATGAGGGCCGTGCAGGGCGGATGAGGGCCGTGCAGGGCGGATGAGGGCCGTGCAGGGTGGATGAGGGCCGTGCAGGGGGGTTGAGGGTCGTGCAGGGCGGATGAGGGCCGTGCAGGGTGGATGAGGGCCGTGCAGGGTGGATGAGGGCCGTGCAGGTCGGATGAGGGCCGTGCAGGGCGGATGAGGGCCGTGCAGGGCGGATGAGGGCCGTGCAGGGCGGATGAGGGCCGTGCAGGGTGGATGAGGGCCGTGCAGGGTGGATGAGGGCCATGCAGGGCGGATGAGTGTGGCAGGGTGGATGAGGGCCGTGCAGGGTGAAGCTCTTTATGGTGTCAGTCACACGGCTCCTCGGGAGACACACTGCCCCAGGCTAGTGCAGTGGTCACTGCTACACACAAGGTAAGGGAGGGAGGGAGGGAGGATGAAGAGAGAGACAGGGAGGTAGGTAAGAGAGAGAGGGAGGAAAGAGAGAGAGAGGGAGGAAGGAGAGCGAGAGGGAGGCAGGTAGGAAAGAGAGAGGGAGGTAGGTAGGAGAGAGAGAGGGAGGAAAGAGAGAGAGGGGGAGGAAGGAGAGCGAGAGGGAGGCAGGTAGGAGAGAGTGAGGGAGGAAGGAGAGAGAGAGGGAGGTAGGTAGGAGAGAGAGAGGGAGGAAAGAGAGAGAGAGGGAGGAAGGAGAGCGAGAGGGAGGCAGGTAGGAAAGAGAGAGGGAGGTAGGTAGGAGAGAGGGGGGAGGTAGGAGAAAGAGAGGGAGGTAGGTAGGAGAGAGAGAGAGGGAGAAAGAGAGAGAGAGGGAGGATGAAGAGAGAGAGGGAAGTAAGTAGGAGAGAAAGGGGGAGGAAGAAGAGAGAGAGGTAGGATGAAGAGAGAGAGGGAGGTAGGTAGGAGAGAGAGAGGGGGAGGAAGGAGAGAGAGAGGAAGCGGTAGGATGTAGGAGAGAGTGCAGAGAGAGAGGGGGAAGATAAACAGAGGAGAGAGAAAGGGAGGGAGAGAATGCTAGCAAGAGAGATACAGAAGTACGGATCGATTTGGTGGTTTTGACAGTACGACAAAAACAGCAACGTGAAAATATAGTGTAAAGCCTCTTCACTCCACCAACAGCTCCCCTGGCAGCTCTGCTGCTGCTCTCTGCTGCTTGATCAATCCTGTCTCCTGCTCCTTCTGCAGAAACACACGGGAGGGAGGGAGGGAGGGAGGGAGGGAGGGAGGGAGGGAGGGAGGGAGGGAGGGAGGGAGGGAGGGAGGGAGAAAGAGAAAGAGGGAGGGAGGAGGAGAGAAGTGGTTGGTAGTAAATGGGACATTTCTAAATGGGGCTTTTAGTGTTCCAGACTGGGTCTGTCAGAGTCCCAGTCTGATGAAGTAGTAAGCCCACAGGCTTACACACACACACACACACACACACACACACACACACACACACACACGCACGCACACACACGCACACACACTGACTGACTGCTGTCAACCCAAGCGAGTACATACCCACACACACACACACACCCCTCCCCCCCCTGCGCACACCCCAAATATAACCCCCACCCCACACACACACATGCTAACCAGGACTGAGAGTCATATCTCTGGTCTCTCCTGATTGGTTAGGGTTGGTGTGACATCAGAACTACATGTCCTCTGTTTTCACTGATGAGCTTCATGGAGCCAAAACCACCTGGCAGCCAGACGACTGTACACTTCTCTGTGTGTGTGTGTGTGTGTGTGAGAGAGAGAGTACTGTATGTGTGTGTGTGAATACTGTGTGTGTGTGTGTGTGTGTGCATGTCTTGGTCTAAGCCAGTATGAGAG
>NC_140378.1:20367500-20377500 GCF_054491055.1 Hypomesus nipponensis
CTCCCTCCCCTGCCTCCTTGCCTCTGCCTCAGCACTTCTCTCACTGTTCCCTCTCCCTAACCCTCCACCTCTCTGTGTTCCATCGCTCTTTCCGTCTGCTCCATCCCTCCATCCTGCATTAGAGAGAGATGGAGGGAGAAATGTAGAACGAGAAAGAGAGTGTGATGGAGAGAGTAAATTATTGTTTTTTAGTTGTCATCTGTGAATTTGCTTGCGTGGGTGAGTGTGTGTTTGTATGCACGCGTGGGTGGGTGTTAATCTGCATCATTCCCTGTAGAGCCTGTCAGTGGGATCCTAACTGTGAAGGTGCGGCCTTGGCCCACGGTGCTAATTGGGCTAATTAGCTAACCTCACCACAGGGGGGTGGAGCCACTAACGAGGCTATGCTAATTACAGACAGACTGTCAGCCAACCACTGCCTGTCCATCAGATAACTTCCTGGAATGGGGATAGGAGGAGCGGAAGGGCAGGCTAGAGAGGAGAGGAGCTGGGGAAGGAGAGTAAAGGAGAGTAGAGGAGGAGAGAGGAGAGGAGGTCAAAGAGGAGGAGATAGGAAGAGCAGGAGGAGAGAGGAGAGAAGGAGAGGGGAGAGGAGGAGAGATGGGAGAAGACAGGAGGGGAAGTGAATCAGGAGAGTAGAGGAGGACTATAGCTTTCCTACTGTAGATTTGCTGGTGCTGTGATGTGCTTGCTGTATATCCTGCAGTATATGGGAGTGAGAAGAAAATGTTTGGCATTCATTTTTTATGCATTAGTGGTTTTATATTTCTCAACTTCTTCATTGAAAGCTTTTGTGCTGTGTGTGTGTTGAGAGGTAGCAGGGTTATATAAACAACCTTGTGTAGCTCAATCAATGTCCTCTAAAACTCACAGATAGTGTTTGTGTGAGAGAGACAAAGAGAGAGGCCTCCAGAGAGCCCACTGGTGAGAGAAAGTTAAAGAGAATGAGAGAGAGAGAGAGGGAGAGAGAGAGAGAGAAGGAGAGAGAGAGAGAGAGAGAGAAGGAGAGAGAGAGAGAAGGAGAGAGAGAGGAGAGGGAGAGAGAAGCAGAGAGGGGGAGAGAGAGGAGAGGGAGAGAGAGAAGCAGAGAGGGGGAGAGAGAGGAGAGAGGAGAGGGAGAGAGAGAAGCAGAGAGGGGGAGAGAGAGGAGAGGGAGAGCGAGAAGCAGAGAGGGGGAGAGAGAGGAGAGAGGAGAGGGAGAGAGAGAAGCAGAGAGGGGGAGAGAGAGGAGAGGGAGAGAGAGAAGGAGAAAGAAGGAGAGATGAGAGGGAGAGAGAGAAGGAGAGAGGAGAGGGAGAGAGAGAAGCAGAGAGAGAGAGAGAGGGGGAGAGAGAAGGAGAGAGAGAAGTGACTGAAGAGTGGCAGCTAGGTGGAAATGTTCGAGCCGCGCTTCAGAGTTCACCTCAGCGAGCCGCCAGTGACCCCAGCAGGAGGTCGCCACGGTAACGACCCCCTTGGTCTGAAGCTGTCGGGGAGCGGGAGGGTTTAGTGACAGCGAGGAGACCACCGCTCTGGACGAATCTCTCAAAGATATCGATTTGATCCTGGTTGGTGCTGTGGCAGAAACCGTCAGATTTAAACCCTCACACACTCTCGTACGCACACAAACGCTCTCACTCTCTCACACACACAGGCAGACACACGCATGCACGCAGATACGCATACTCAACCATATCCTTAGTCTGCGCACACACACACACTGACTCGAACAAACACACTTACACATCCCCCTATCTCTTTTCTTCTCTCTCACACACACACTCTCGTTACTCTCTCCATCTTTCACACACACACACACACACACATAAAAGCACACACACACAAAAGCACACACACAAGATGATGCAACTATTGATTTCTCTCTGCTTGGCATAGTGGCAGCAATAAAACATGTTGATGTTTGTGGAGGGGCATGGAACTGAGTGTGTGTGTGAGATGGAGAGAGTAAGAGAGTGTGTGTGTGTATGTGTATGTGTGTGTGTGTGCAGTATTTTGTGTGCATCCCCCTTTTCTTTCAATCTTTCTTTCTGTAAACGTGATGAGAGGAGAATGGAGCATCTCATTACAGGTCTGGTGTCTGGGGCTCCTTAATGAGGCGTGTGTGTAAGTGTGTGTTAGTGTGTGTGAGTGTGAGTGTGTGTGAGAGCGCGTGGGTACAGGGTTAACTGCGTCTAACAGCTAAGTGACCTATTATCTTTCCTTATTGCGCTGAAATCTCATTTGGCTTGGCGTTAATTAAACAGGGAGAGGAGAACTGCCGTGTTCTCTGGACTGCGGCTGGTGCCTGTGATGCCGCCATACTGGTGCCTGTTATGCCGCCATACTGGTGCCTGTGATGCCGCCAGGCTGGTACCTGTGATGCCGCCAGGCAGGTGTCTATTAAGCTGCCAGGCAGGTGCCTGTGATGCCACCAGGCAGTTACCTGTGATGTCGCCAGGCTGGTGCCTGTGATGCCGCCAGGCTGGTGCCTGTGATGTCGCCAGGCAGGTGCCTGTGATGCCACCAGGCAGTTACCTGTGATGTCGCCAGGCTGGTGCCTGTGATGCCGCCAGGAAGCGTTTAATCTTGCCCTCCACGCCACGCAAAACTCCTCCCTATCCATCCCCTGTCCGATGAGATCCACCCCCGCTCACTCACTCACCGTCTCCTGTCCAATCAGAGTGTTTGACTGGTTGTTGATTTCGTCACGCAGGATTCATCCCCGTCTGTGTCCTGGCCAATGAGAAATGGCCCCTTACGCCTCCCTCGCCCTCTTGTATCCAATCAGAGCTGTGACGCTGTGATGTTTGTGATTGGAGGAGCAGAAGGAGACTTCTGTAGAGCTGTGAGGACATCACCCTCAGAGGAACTGTCCACACAGCAACACTGACTTGACCAGTAACACACACAGGGCCAGGAACACACAGAGGAACACACAGAGGAACACACAGAGGAACACACACACACTTGAGAACAAAGGAGACACTCCTCATGTGTCATGAGTAGAGACGGAGACAGACAGGGAGAGAGACGGAGACAGACAGGGAGAGAGACGGAGAGAGACAGGGAGAGAGACGGAGACAGACAGGGAGAGAGACGGAGACAGACAGGGAGAGAGACGGAGACAGACAGGGAGAGAGACGGAGACAGACAGGGAGAGAGACGGAGACAGACAGGGAGAGAGACGGAGACAGACAGGGAGAGAGACGGAGACAGACAGGGAGAGAGACGGAGACAGACAGGGAGAAAGACGGAGACAGACAGGGAGAGAGACGGAGACAGACAGGTAGAGAGACGGAGACAGACAGGGAGAGAGACGGAGACAGACAGGGAGAGAGACGGAGACAGACAGGGAGAGAGACGGAGACAGACAGGGAGAGAGACGGAGACAGACAGGGAGAGAGACGGAGACAGACAGGGAGAGAGACGGAGAGAGAGAATGAGGAGAAGGAGAGAAAAAGAAGAGGAGAGAGAAGAAAAGAAGAGAGGAGCAGTCTCTCGGGAGGGGGAGGGGGAGGGGGGGTCTGGCACATGTGTTGCTCCAGGGGACTGGTTCCCCCCAGAATGACACCAGAGTCAGATGTTCTGCTGGGGTTCCAGACAGCAGCATCACAGGAACCCTGCTGTTCTCAATCAGAAGGACGTTCTGCACTGAGGCTTTGATCTCTGCTCTCCTCTCTCTGATTCTCTCTCTCCATCTCTTTACCCTCTCTCTCTCCATCTCTTTACCCTCTCTCTCTCCATCTCTCTGCCCCTCTCTCTCTTCCTGTCATTCTTCATGGTAGGTTTGGCCAAACCCTGCCAGTGGGAAAACTGCAGAATTCCCTGCTTCAGCCTTCATCTGGATAGGGGGTAATAAGAGAGGAGGAGAAGAGAGGGGGGAGAGGAGAGGGAGGAGAAAAGGAGGAGAGAGGAGAAGAGAGAGGTGAGGTGAGGAGAGAGGTGAGGTGAGGGGGTTACACTACATTAAGTTCCATCTGTAAGTTCCAAGCAGTGAACGTTACTGAAGGTGCTGTCGCAAAGTTACATCTACTGTGAAACCTCTCTCTCTCTCTCTCTCTCTCTCTCTCTCTCTTCCTCTCCCACTCCTGCCTCCCTCCTTCCCTCCCCCCTCCTCCCTCCTTCCCTGACTCCCTGCTAATGTTGTTCATTACCTCCTGTTCTGAGGAGGAGATAACAAGAGAACCACAGAAGAAAAAAACACACACTGCTTCCTGTGAAATCAGTTCATTCACCCCCCCTCAACTGCACACACACACACTCACACACACACAAGCACGCGCTCGAATGCACACACACGTTAGTGCCCTGCCTCAGGATAGCAGTTGGTATCGATTCATCTGGAGAGGTACATGAAGATCTCAGCAGGACACACACACACACCCTCCCAGAGAGAGAGAGAGAGAGAGAGAGAGACAGAGAGAGAGAGAGAGACAGAGAGAGAGACAGAGAGAGAAAGAGAGAGAGAGACAGAGAGACAGAGACAGAGAGAGAGAGAGAGAGAGAGATAGAGAGAGAGACAGAGAGAGAGAGAGAGAGAGGGGGGGGGGGGAGTACTACCCCCCCACACTGTCTCACTCAAGTTAAAAACAGACCGTGACAAACTTTGATCCAATCATCTCTTTAACAAGTGTTAGGTTTTTGACTATAAGTGTTTCTGATTGGTCTCTGCTTCTCTCTCCAGTGAAATGATTGGTCCTTAACTTCCCTCTTCAGTGCAATGATTCGTCCTTAATTTCCCTCTTCAGTGCATTGATTGGTCCTCGGTTTCATTCTCTAGTGCATTGATTGGTCCTTAGTTTCATTCTCCAGCTCATTGATTGGTCCTTGTTTTCATTCTCCAGCTCATTGATTGGTCCTCGCCTTGCCAGTGGACTGTGTAGAAGCAGGACAGACATCAGTGATGGAGGGAGAGAGAGAGGGAGAGATGATCACTCAGGATGGAGAAATGGAGCGAGGGGTGATGAAGGGATGAGCAGCAGGGGGGAAGGATGGTGTGTGTGTGTGGACTGCAGTGGTAACCTACAGAATCGTAGAACTTTCCGAAACGCAGACTGATCCACGCCTCTTTAAACAGACCTGTGTGTGTTTAATGCTACGGTGCTGAGGGGGGCAACGCTGGGGTCAGGGTTTAACGTCAAACCGTGATGAAGTGGTGTTGTGGTGATTCTGTCTCTGTGAGGGAGACGGCTTCCCAGCAGCAACATGCTGTCCTCCCACATTCTGGAAAATTCCCACGGACGTTCAGTGTGTGTTTTTTGCAACAGTGTTCGGTCGTTAACTCTTTTCGGGTTTAGAGTTCAACCATTAATATAACGGTGGAAGTCATGTTGCGTTCTGTGTTCCTGTTCAAATCAGCCCTGATCATGAAGTCCTTAGTAAGAGTAACATACCAGTCCACACACACACACAGAAATGCACACACACACACACACACACACTCAGATAAGCACACACAAACATGCACACATCTACGCATTCACGCACACACATGCATAAACGCACACACACGCACACACATACACACACACACAAAACAATAAAACATGCCATGCAAAGACTGGATTAAAGTGCAGGTTAGTATCGTCCTGGGGACTAACCCATTTAGCCAGACATGACCCGCCTTGAACCACCCCCCAACCTCTGACCCCGCCCTGCCACGCTGCCATAAACCAATCACACGCCAGAGCCCTGGCTCCACCCCTGCACCTTGGGGCTTCTCCAATCAGGAGCGAGGTCACCAGATGCCCGCGGCAGACGCCAATCATCCCGGGCTAATCAGGGAAGGTTTGACCCCGCCCTGACCCCGCCCTGACCCCTGCTTGGTGTGGGGGGACCGAGAAATGACAGTGTTAGAGAGAGAGAGAGAGAGAGAGAGAGAGAGAGAGAAGGAGAGAGAGAGGCAGGGAGGGGGGGAGGGGGGAGAGAAAGAGGGAGAGAGAGAGAAAGAGAGAGAGAGAGGCAGGGAGGGGGGAGGGAGGGAGAGAGGGAGGGAGGGAGGGGGAGGGCAAGGGGGGGGGATGAGAGAGGGATCAGAGAAGTAGGGAGGGATACAGATCCTTCTCTCATGTAGTGTCCTTGTGAGGAAGTGACCTGAGAAGACCTCCAAGCTCTCCATGAAGGATTTACAGCTGAGAGAGCGAGAGAGCGCGCGAGAGAGAGAGAGAGACAGACAGGCAGACAGACAGACAGAGAGAGAGAGAGAGAGAGAAATTCTATTTGTAATATGTGTTGTCCATCTCAATGTAACTATTTACTTAGGTTGTTTTTGTTTCGATTTGTTGTTTTCTGTTCTTGACACTTTGTTGTTGCCACATGTTCCGGACAATACTGACTGTCGTTCCTTCTGTTGTTTTTGAATGGTGTTGTTCATGTATGGTTGTCTGTTATGCCTCTTGCTTTGGCAATACGATTGTAATGACTGTCATGCTAATAAAGCTGAATTGAATTGAGAGAGAGAGAGAGAGAGAGACCATCACCTCCTCCCCCTCCTCACCCACCCCGGCCCCCCACTCCCACTGAGGATAGGGAGGCCGGGGGGTCGGGGGGGCATTAGCACGCCAGGGGTCACTTTTATGGAAGGTCAACCTTCCACCTGGGGAGAGGGGGAAGAGAGGAGGGGAGGGGGGAGACGAGGGGGGAACCTCCATCCAGGATGTGTGAGGTCCAGGCTGAAGAGAGACAGGGTGTGGGGAGAGCGGAGAGTGAGAGCTGCTGTCGTTGGTATTCACACCATGATGACATCCCCCGGAGGCATCCTATTGCCCCCCCCCCCTCCCCCCTCCTCCCGCCTCCAGGGCAATTAGGGGTTCCGGAATCATAAGTAAACGGTTGGCATGGCAACGCGTTACGTTCCGAGCCCTCTTCTCTCTCTGTCTCTCGCTATCTCTCTCTCTCTCTTTTTCTCTCTCTGTTTGACCAATCTGACCAATATTGACCTACCAGTTAAAAAACTAATATATTTACTAGCTATGCTTGAGTCCTTCTACTCTTCCTCAACTCTGTGTCTTAGTGAGTCTTCTGAGGAGAGGTTAATGAGGCATGATAAACGCTACACCACTGCCAGCAGAGAGGAGGAGAGAAGGAGGGGAGGAAGATGAGACTAAGAGGAGGAGGAGGGAGGTGATTTTGAAATGCAGCTAACAAGCTCAGACAGATTAATTAATGAAGGAGTCCTGAAATGCAGCCTCACCTCCTTCAAGTCTTCTAAGTTCTCTCCCTCCCCTTCCCTCTCTCTCTCTCTCTCTCTCTCTCTCTCTCTTTCTCTCTCTCTCTCTCTCTGTCTCTGTCTCTCCCCCTTCTCCCTCTCCATCTCTGCTTCCACCCTGTCCATTATTAAAGTCTGCCAGGACAGTCAGTCAGGAACATTAAAACGAAATTCAACACATTTTCTATCTCCTCTCCATGCAAAAAATAAAGTTTCAGAGAATCTTTCAAGGCCTTGGTTGAACTCAGGAACTACCTTCCTGACTTCAAAACAAGGATCCAGAACTTTGTTTTCTATCTCCAGTTAAAGAAAATGCATCTGAAAATGTAGAATGCAATCCATGTGATTCAGGTTATTCAATCCTAAACTAAATAGTTTAAGGATTGTTTTGGTTAAATTAGAACAATTTAATTCTCATTTTAAATGGTTTCAATCAGTGACATGGATATTTGGTAACCATTCAATTTAGTCTCACATCCATCATCAGTTTGACTGCTGGATACAAATGTGTTAGAAATTTGGATCCTCTGACCTTGGAGGGCGTTTTCTCCAAGCAGAAGTCAGAAGCTAGTTTCTGTTGTTACCTAAGAACCTGCGTTTCTCTCTCTCTCTCTCTCTCTCTCTCTCTCTCTCTCTCTCTCTCTCTCTCTCTCTCTCTCTCTCTATCTCTCTCTCTCTATCTCTCTCTCTCTCTTTCTCACACACACACACACACACACACACACGTACACACACACACAAACATGTACACACACACACACACAGTAAATCAATCCATTTGCCAGAAGTAAATAAATAAATAAATAAATGAAGAAGCCGTTGAACACAACATCATTCCATGGAACATTCAGCTTGTGTCACATACTATTAGAACACAGCCTTGGAGGGTAGAGCTCTAATGGATGGACGTCAACATCCTGACCAGGAGCTTGTTCACTCACAACAGCACATGGTCTCTCTCGCCCGGCCCCTGCGTGGGAGACAGACCACTCACAGTCACTTCACACAATCTGGGAGGCTGGGAGGGGCCTGGCTCTGTGGCTGTAGAGGCTGGGAGGGGAGGGGCCTGGCTCTGTGAGAGTAGAGGCTGGGAGGGGAGGGGCCTGGCTCTGTGGCTGTAGAGGCTGGGAGGGGCCAGGCTCTGTGGCTGTAGAGGCTGGGAGGGGAGGGGCCTGGCTCTGTGGCTGTAGAGGCTGGGAGGGGAGGGGCCAGGCTCTGTAAGAGTAGAGGCTGGTGGTCCTGAGCAAATGGACGAGGGAGACTTGCTGACTAAATTATTGACTTACTGGCTGTTGTCTGCCTGCCTGCCTGCCTGCCTGCCTGCCTGCCTGCCTGCCTGCCTAACTGCCTGACTAACTGACTGCCTGCCTGCCTGCCTGCCTGCCTGCCTGCCTGCCTGCCTGACTGCCTGCCTGCCTGACTAACTGAATAACTGACTGACTGACTGACTGACTGACTGCCTGACAGCCTGACTGCCTGACTGACTGACTGACTAACTGACTGCCTGCCTGACTGACTGGCTGGAGCAGAAAGCAGGTCAGGTGAAGCCTGTTGTACTGATCCTCCAGTCCCCTGGCCCGAGGACAGAGAAGCTGCAGGACATGGAGCCTCACTACCTGCACAGGGCCAGGCCCTCCTGGAAGGGCTGACAGACACTGAGTCGACATGCTTGATTGAACCTATGTACCTTCCTATTTGTCTACACCAGTTTCAAGGTCCATTGCCAAGCAAATCCCCTTTAGAAGACTGTGATTGCTTTCAGCTCTCACAGAGAGAGAGAGAGGTAAAGAGAGAGAGAGGGACAGAAGGAGAATGAGAGAGATAAAAAGAGGGAGATAGACAAAGAAGAGAGAGAGTGAAATTGTTTCCATATTACACTCGTAGGTTGTTCATGGTTTCCATTCTCTTGTCTGAATGGCCGTGCTCGCTGGCACGTTGAGATGAAGGACTTAAAGTTACAACTCGGGGAGGAGGGGGGATGGGGGAGAAGGGGGGGATGGGGGAGGAGGGGGGAGGAGGGAGGAGGGAGTAAACGAGTTTGTTGTGGACACGGTGATGCGACTGCGCTGGGTGTGGCCGGAGGGGGACCTGCAAAACTGTTAATCCTGGTTGCCATGGTGATGGCAACCGCAGAGCCGGAGGAAATAGAGAAAGAAACTGTGTGTGTGTGTGTGCGTGTGTGTGTGTGTGTGTGTGTGTGTGTGTGTGTGTAGGGGTGAGATTTGGGGCATCGAGGTTCCAACTATCTGTCATGGATTCATGACAACAGAACTCCAGAAATCCTCCTCCACCTGTCTCACCTGTTACTGTGGCACAGCACACCACACAGGTTCAGATATATAGCATTCATATAGAGTATACATATATTACTTTGGAAGTATCTATCTATCTGTACAAATATAGAGATGTAGATATACATTATAGCATGTAAACAGGATTTGCAGTGTTGTCATCCTGAAGGAGAAGAGGAGGAGGAGGAGGAAGAGAAGGTGCACTATTGTGTTGGAAGCTCTGAACCAGGTAATAGCTTGGCATGTTGATGTGCTGGCCTTACTGTGGAACAGTAAGACACACTGTGGAACAGTAAGACCAGCACATCGTTTACAATGTCTGTTACACTCTTACAACTATCTATGTCACGCACCAAAGCCTTCGTTTCCCCGGCAACGCAGACCTCAGTTCTCCAGCGGCGTGTGGAAGCGAGTGTTTCAAACTCAGACGTGCTGGAGAGCAGTGGCATGTCCAGGGGGGTTGAAGGGGGGGTGGGCACCCCACTGGGTCCTCCACTGGCGCCTCCACTGGGGCCTCCGTTGG
>NC_140378.1:20382500-20457500 GCF_054491055.1 Hypomesus nipponensis
CTCTCTCTCTCTCTCTCTCTCTCTCTCCCTCTCTCTCTCCCTCTCTCTCTCCCTCTCTCTCCCTCTCTCTCTCTCTCTCTCTCTCTCTCCCTCTCTCTCTCTCTCTCTCTCTCTCTCTCTCTCTCTCCCTCTCTCTCTCTCTCTCTCTCTCTCTCACACACACACACACTCTCTCTCTCTCTCTCACACACACACACACTCTCTCTCTCTCTCTCTCACACACACACACACTCTCTATCTGCCTCTCTTCCTTTTGTGTCTTGGTCATCTCTCACTCTCTCCACCTTCTCTCTTTTCCTGCCTTTCCATTCTCCCCCTCTCTTCCCTATCTCTCTGCCCTCCTATGCCCTCTCACTCCACCCCCACTCCTCCCCCTCTCCTCCCCCTGTCCTCTCCTCAAGCTGGGGGAAGAAAACTGTTGAAGAGTGACAGAGGGTCATCCAGCCATGAGCAACAATGTCAAGTCATGGAGAGCAGAGCAGAAAGGGTGTGTGTGCGTTTGTGCGTAAGAGAGAGAAAGAGAATGTGAGTGTGTGTGTGTGTGTGTGTGAGAACGACAGTGTCAGAGTGTGTGTGTGTGTGTGTGTGTTTGAGAGAGCACCGTGAATCAACGTGACATCTCTCTAAGCAGGGCCTCGACCTCTGACCCCTCTCTGTCGTGGTGCATTATGGTCTGTGTTTCAGCGCTCACTGAGGTCTCCTCTCACCCTAGAATACATCCCTTCTCCAACCGTCTTCTCCTCCCTCTCTCCTCCTCCTCCTACAACCTTGTCCTTGACCATCCTACTAGTCCTCCTCCTCCTCGTCTGAGGTTGTGGTCCACCATGGAGTGGACAGCACACAGAGGGTCTTCCGCTCATCAGTCCGCTGTGTCCCCTCTGTCCCCTCTGTCCCCTCTGTCCCCTCTGTCCCCTGTGTCCCCTGTGTCCCCTGTGTCCCCTCTGTCCCCTCTGTCCCCTGTGTCCCCTGTGTCCCCTGTGTCCCCTCTGTCCCCTCTGTCCCCTGTGTCCCCTCTGTCCCCTCTGTCCCCTCTGTCCCCTCTGTCCCCTGTGTCCCCTCTGTCCCCTGTGTCACCTGTGTCCCCTCTGTCCCCTCTGTCCCCTCTGTCCCCTGTGTCACCTGTGGGGGACCAGTCTGTCACCCTACAACGTCCCCTGAAGCCATGACTCAATCCATCTTTAATTACCTCAGCAACATGCTTATCAATCACCAGGGAGCCCATCCAAGGTTAGTCCTAATTGTTATTTATAAACATGAACAGTGTTGGAGAGGTGTCTGTGTGTGCTGACTGCCACTGCTCCAGAGGATCATCTGTCTGAGCGCTGGTACAGCGCTGGTACAGCGCTGGTACAGCCACACTAAAAGCTTTTCTGACTTTGTTGAAATTCCAGTTTGGAGTTATATTGTTGGAGAAGGTGTTGTTGTTTAATCGAACTGGGAGGTTGGTCTGTCAGCCTGTCAACATCAGCGTTCAGAAGACACAGGATTACAGTCCTGCCATCTTGTCACTTATTCTCCTCATCATCATCATTTTATTATTCCTTCTTCCCATTCCCTCTCCTCCTCCCCCTGCTTGAAGAATGGTGGGGGGAGGGGGGAGGGGACAAGATGGCTGAGCGGTGAGGGAGTCGGGCTAGTAATCAAAAGGTTGCCGGACCGATTCCCCGCCGTGCCAAATGACGTTGTGTCCTTGGGCAAGGCACTTCACCCTACTTGCCTCGGGGCTGAATGTCCCTGTACTTACTGTAAGTCGCTGATAGGAGCGTCTGCTAGATGACTAAATGTATGAAGAGAGGAGACGAGGTAGGAGAGAGGAGGTGTGTATTCATGGAGGGAGGGGGAGGGGGATCTGTAAAGCTCTGAAGAAGGTAAGGTGCAAAGAGGGCCAGAGAGGAGAGAGAGAGGAAGCTACTGTGAACTGTCTCTCCTGCTCGCTGGAGGGTGAAATTAACCCGGCAGGTCAGCAGAAAGAGCCAGGAGATGGGGCCTGACTGGGCCAGCCTCACCCCCCCCACCCCCACCTCCATCCCCCACCCCCAACCTCTCAGATCCCTGGCCCAGGTGAAGGCCACTTAACCCCCCTGCGAGGGGCAGGAAAGCTGGGGCGTTGCTGGAGGCTGGAGAGGGGCTGGAGGAGAACCCTGCTGTTTAGTCTAAAGACTGTTTGATACTCTCCACTTAGCCTTGCCTCATGACGGGGGATGCTGGGAAGGTGCGAGCGGTGCACTCGACAGCTCAGAGTCTGACTCATATTTACTCTGCAGGGAATCAGACGCTTCAAAGAATCAGAACAGACAAAATGTATTTTCACTCTGTGTTAACTGACAAACGTGTTTACATTTAGCTGATACTTTTTTTCGAATCGACATACAAATGCAGGGGCGTAGGTGTTTGTTTACAGATGTCGGTGGGACAGTTATTTGTAATAATTTAAAGATTAAGGCATGATGGCAGAATATCAGACAGTGTAGTTTGCACTGTTTCGGGTCAGTCGAGTAACAGTCTATGTATTCTAGGAGGTTGGCCTGTGTTACCACTCACACTGAGAGCGAGAGAGGGAGAGATGGAGGGATAAGGAGAGGGAGAGAGAGAGGGAGAAGGAGGGAGGGATGAGGAGCGGGAGAGAGGTTGTTATTGTAGTGCTTATGATCACCAAGAAATACATGGAATTGACTTGACTTGGACCTCGACTTGAGCCTTTAATCAAAATTATTTGTGTTTGATGACTTGGGAGTATTTGCTAAGATTTGTTATATCCGAATGACAAAACACAAACTTAAAACCCAACCCCTGATGAACATTGTGTACGAGAGACTTGACCACAATCACCCTGAACTTGGAGAACAAATGTGACAACTTGAGACAGACTTGGGATTTACAAGACGGACAACTTGCCTGGCCTCCCACACTTCCTGCCCTGTCCCCCCTCCCTCTCCACACCACCCCCCCTTCCCTTGGAGATGGTCTGGTCTGAGTCCTCCTATGGCTTGTTGCCAGGAGACACACCAACTCTCACAGTCTAATTACTGTAAGTGTCTCATAAAGGCCTGGTGTCGTCAGGGCAGACCAAGGAGGATCACACCAAGTTTGATTTACGGGGGACTCAACTAAATACCCCGGGCAAATTAAATTTGTAATTAAAATAAAAAATAGTCACTCGAAATTTTGGGTTTGTTTTACCACCATCTTGTGGTTGGGAGTGGAATGCGGTTAGCACTGGGCCTCACACAGAAAACACGTTTTGTGATGAGAGATAACCGCACCTCAGGGACAATTTATTTGAACCCTTATTGACTAAATTATGTAAATAAATCAGGATACTGATCATGAATGATTAAAGAGATGTTTCACCTTAATTTTCCTTCTGCAGTTCTGCATTCAACTGTACAATTGACCCCTAAGGGTTAGGATTTGGTTTGATTGTTATTAAGGTTAGAGCTGTTTAAGGGTAGTATAGTCAGGGCTGTTAGGTTAGTTAGGGCTGGCAAATGGTTAGGGTAAGGTTATGGGAGGTGAATGTTGGGTTAGGTTTAGGGTTGGTGAATGTTGGGTTGTGGTTAGTGCTGGGTTTAGGTTTAGGGGTGGTGAATGTTGGGTTGTGGTTAGTGTTTGGTTATGTTTATCTGATGGCTGGTTGAGGATTTTCTTGTGAGTGCAGAAGCTTTGCAGCATCCTGTAGCCCTCCCAAGCACACGTTGTTTACCACTCTCCCCAGCCTTAGCTGGATAGGTTATTAAATGGCTTTCAGATCAGCTCCAGGGAAAGAAAAAAAACACCTAGCACAAACACCTCATCCTCATCTCTCCCCCTGTCCACCCCTCCACCCCCCCCCTCTCTCTCTCCCTTCGTCCAGCCCCCCACCCCCTCTCTGTCTCTCCCTCTTTCCACCCCTCCACCCCCTCCCCCTCTCCCTCTTCTCCCCCTCTCCCTCTTTCCCTCCATACCCTCCCTACTGAATATGCTGCTGTTGTCATTTTCAATAGCCATCACAATAAAGACTGCACCTTTCAGAAAACCGTTCCTTCAAATGTCAGGGTCGTCCGTCGCCTCCTTGAAGGACGGCAGGCCTATAAAAAGCAATACAGACAGCAAACATGTGAACGGCCCTGCATGCTTATTGGCCGGCTATCTGCCTCCGCCATCTGAGTGTGTGTCGGCCGTTGGTAATCTCACCGTGGAGAAATGGCACCTGAAGGGTTTGAACTTTACTTTTCTCTCGATCTTTCTTTACGAAGTGCTGGGGGTGAGGCTGGGTCTGGGGATGAGGCTGGGAATGAGGCTAGGCTGTGCTCGAATACACAAGTTAGGCTAGGACGGAGGCTAAAGCTAAACTTGGGATGAGGCTGGGTCTAGGCTAGGCTGGCAGGTTGACTAATTATGAAATATATTCCTGCATTTAATGGAGAATAAGAAAATATGCAAGACCGAAACCACTTTCCTTCAATTTTGTTCAGTTCATGAAAATGCAAAGTTTGCGGAGCTATTTTCCACAATTTAAACATTACCCAATTCCTCAATAGCTTGAAAATTAGTGGTTAGACAAACTTCGACACGAACTCACGAAGCGTACATTAAAAGTTTCACATCGACTATTTCATTTTCACAACTTAACAACACACTTTTTTTTAGGCTACGTAGGAGAGCAGAGCTTGTTGCCATGGATACTATTCAAATTAGTCAGCTTGTGTTCGACTTCAGTGTTTAGTGCGTTGCTTTTTCTCTCCCCTCAACCGCTTTTCATTAATGAAAAGAAAATAACAGGAAACATTTTAAAACATTGTTCAGTTGATTTGCAGATACCACGGTTCCTCGTTTCTTCTCACTGAAAGACAAGGAGGTCATGGTTCTTTCAGCCGACCTGCTGAAAACACGTGAATTATTATGATCATACTTTTAATAGACTAAGGAATCATATTTAAAACACCAACGTTTTTATGTGAGATCTCAGATCTGCATAATGATATGTGTACAACATCGTGTAGGCTACTTAATACAAGCGTATCAAAAAGCAAAATAGCAACATGATTAGTATGTCTATGACTAATTCAAACTGTAGCCTACCAAGACTAAATCAATGCCTGCAGTCTAACACGACAAGAATATCTAAAAAAAACAAAACACTGTGCGTCCTGAAATACAATGCACAGACAGTATACAAATGTCTACACTTTCAACTCAGATAATTTCTTATCATTGTTTTTTATTCTTCTTTTTTGTGATTTCACCATCACAATACGCTTGCCCTACCCCCAAACCGACCCCAAGGGTCGTTCTCCTCCTCATAATTACTATCATCTTAATCACGATTATCTTAATTGTCGCTATCTTCACGTCGGTTAATTGACTCGGAGGATATCGCGTCTGATATGGCTGCCTCTCGCTCTTTGATGCGCGAGCCGCAGACGTGGGAACCAAGAGTCAACGTCGACGTCGCAAGCAGGATTCTCCTGTCAAATTAATGAGTGTCTCAACGCACGGTGCACAATTATCAAAAGTAAACTGGTTGTGTGATACAGTCTCAGCTTGCCTCTGAGCTAATTGCAGGCGTCAGAGAGGAAACGGTTAATTACAGCAATCTCAAAATGTGTGTGTGTGTGTGTGTGTGTGAGAGAGAGAGAGAGAGAGAGAGAGAGAGAGAGGGAGGGAGGGAGGGAGGGAGGGAGGGAGGGAGGGAGGGAGGGAGGGAGGGAGGGAGGGAGGGAGGGAGGGAGGGAGGGAGGGGGGGGATTAGAGATGAATTTCAAACATCATCAATTAAAAACATTTTGAAAGCAGGTGATGTTTCAAACACCACACTGTCGTTTTCACAATGGATAACTGGGTACAGGCTGAGGGAGAGAGAAATGCTATTATTTGATGATTATAGTTATGATTGGAAAACAGCGCTGATGATGATGATGATGTGGCACCATCACTTCCACCTGTTGTCCCTCACCTCTACCTGAAGACCATCACCTCCACCTGGGCCCCTATCACAGAACAATGCTTCAAAATTCATTTTTTACCAAACAACTAATCAGACTACATCCTGACCCTTACTTGGTGACACAATGAGGTGTTAGACCCATCTAGTAGAGACTGTGATGTTAGCACATGAGAGGTGGGGGCAGTGTGACACCCAGCCTTACAGTACAATATACTACACAGTTTTTATAGTTTTTATTTTACTTTACTTACTTTACTAAAATATAGGCTATTCTTCTTGTTGCATAGTTGCAATCACAGTTAAGATCCTTCTGTGGAGGAAACACAGGAGGGGAAGGAAAGTTGTTGCATTTTTCTTGACATCCATTCATAAGATACAATTCATTATTATTTATTGATACATTATCGTATTTTATATTTTCACTGACTGTATCGTGAGTTTCAAAGCGATCCCTATGGTAGATTATGTTTGATTCCGTACGTTTTCAAGATGGCTGCGAGCTCATCTTTCATTCGTAATATGGTCTCAACGGTCAAGAAAAGCTCAACTTTTCACTGTATGCAGACATGTAAGACCAACCAGATCAGAGATGTTTCAAAGATGCTGCACAGCAGTCAGGCGATATGCAGCACAAACGTAGGGTCCAACAGTGTTGGCTTGGAAACAACTGTGGAGGCAGAAATAGAGATGAGAGGAGAAAGAAGGAAAGATTGAAAGGGCAGTGTTATGGTGGGTAGAAGATTGTGATGAGGGCTTGATTAGAGCGCCTAGCTTCTCTCAAGATCCTGCCCCGTTGTGTTATTCATAGTGTGTTTTTCATGTGTTTCTGATGTTGTGTTTCTGATGTGGTGTTTCTCATATTGTGTCCTGCAGCTGTTTCTGACCTGCATGTGAACATTTCTCCATGATCTGGGAGGGTGTTTCTGCTCTCCATGTCAGTATCTGGGAGGGTGTTTCTGCTCTCCAGGTCAGTATCTGGGAGGGTGTTTCTGCTCTCCAGGTCAGTATCTGGGAGGGTGTTTCTGCTCTCCAGTTCAGTATCTGGGAGGGTGTTTCTGCTCTCCGTGTCAGTATCTGGGAGGGTGTTTCTGCTCTCTGTGTCAGTGTCTGGGAGGGTGTTTCTGCTCTCCAGGTCAGTATCTGGGAGGGTGTTTCTGTTCTCCATGTCAGTATCTGGGAGGGTGTTTCTGCTCTCCATGTCAGTATCTGGGAGGGTGTTTCTGCTCTCCGTGTCAGTATCTGGGAGGGTGTTTCTGCTCTCCAGGTCAGTATCTGGGAGGGTGTTTCTGCACTGCAGGTCAGTATCTGGGAGGGTGTTTCTGCTCTCCATGTCAGTATCTGGGAGGGTGTTTCTGCTCTCCAGGTCAGTATCTGGGAGGGTGTTTCTGCTCTCCATGTCAGTATCTGGGAGAGTGTTTCTGCTCTCTGTGTCAGTGTCTGGGAGGGTGTTTCTGCTCTCCAGTTCAGTATCTGGGAGGGTGTTTCTGCTCTCCGTGTCAGTATCTGGGAGAGTGTTTCTGCACTGCAGGTCAGTATCTGGGAGGGTGTTTCTGCTCTCCAGGTCAGTATCTGGGAGGGTGTTTCTGCTCTCCATGTCAGTATCTGGGAGAGTGTTTCTGCTCTCCATGTCAGTATCTGGGAGGGTGTTTCTGCACTCCAGGTCAGTATCTGGGAGGGTGTTTCTGCTCTCCGTGTCAGTGTCTGGGAGGGTGTTTCTGCACTCCAGGTCAGCATCTGGGAGAGTGTTTCTGCTCTCCATGTCAGTATCTGGGAGGGTGTTTCTGCTCTCCAGGTCAGTATCTGGGAGGGTGTTTCTGCACTGCGGGTCAGTATCTGGGAGGGTGTTTCTGCACTGCAGGTCAGTATCTGGGAGGGTGTTTCTGCAGCTTCTCCACTGTGGTTCTCATCTTTGTTCACAGGAGAAAGCAGGGGACTGTTCTACAGGTAGGACAGTCTGTCTTATACTGTGCTGACCGAAACTGGAATTACAGTACATCTCTCTCTCCTCTCCTTTCCCTTTCCCTCTCGCTCTCTCTTCTCTCTTTATCTCTCTTCTTTCTTTCTCTTGCACTCTCTATATCTCTTCTTTGTCTCTTTCCTGCCCTCCTCATCCACCCATACTGTCTTTATTACACTACCATCTTCCCCTTGTTCTCTAACTCCCCCCGCTCTTCTCTCTCGCTCTCTCCTTCCTGATTCTCCTCTACTTATTCTGCAGAATCTTTGTGTGTTTTTTTTTGGACTGAGAGCAGAGCAGAGTGTCACTGGTAATAAGGCCCTGTGGGAGTCTGTACAGTAGCGGGGTGTTGGATCTGTCTAGTCAGTTCTGTCCTACTTTACAGAGGAGATTTTCAGGGGGGACGGGGGGAGGAGGCGGGAGGAGATGGTGTAGGGGTATGGGGAATTAGAAGAGAAGACAGATAATATTCAGAGGCGACACAAAACTGAGACCTCTCACGTTCAAGTTCAAGGTGAAAGAGTCAGGGATTAAACTTGTTCAGTTGTTAGAAGAAGAAAGAGCAGGAGAGGGGGGGTAGAGAGAGGAGGGAGAGAGATAGAAAGAGAGCAGGAGAGAGGCGGTAGGGAGAGAGGAGGAGGAGAGAGAGGGGGAGGGAGATATAGAGAGAGGAGGAGAGAGAGGGGGATGGAGATAGAGGGAGAGGAGGAGATAGTTAAAAAAACGAGAGAGGGAGGTAGAGGGAGATAGGGAGAGAGAGTTAGAGGGAGAGAAAGAGAGAGAGAGAGTCAGACTAACATATGAAGCAGCACTGCAGACCTCCTCCCCCTGGTCTCTGGTTAACGAAGGAGGCCAGTGCTCCACACTCCACATCAGGTTCAGACTGACTCTCTGGGGAACAAAACTGCATGACCTCAACGAAAAGTTCAAAGAACCCCAAATAAAGAAGGGGAGGGAGGAGAGGAGTGGAAGAGAGGAGGGTGAAGAGGAGAGGAGGGGAGGAGAAGAGGGGATGAGAGGAGGGTGAAGAGAAGAGTAGGCTACTGGCTTCTGGTGGGCTCTATTGGGTTCCACTCTGTTCTACTGAAATGTATTGTGTTTCTACTTGGTTCTGGTGAGTTCCAGGGGGACAGTAATCAAGATACCTTTGAAGAAGGGCCAGAGATGGCTGATGTTGGTGTTCTGCCGTGCTGAGGGGCAGAGTACAGGGCCTCGTCTGTGCTGTCATCCACGTCAGAGGCGTCTCCCACAGACCCTTCTGTACTCATCCCTTAATGATGTCACCCACACACAGGCACACTTCATCTGCCTGCTGCCCAGAGCACAGCCATGTTTGAACAGCACGGATTACTGTTCTGTTGACTCAGGTGGGTGTTGCAATATAGCTTAGAGAAAGAGAGTGAAATAGTACAAGGGAGAGACAGGGGGAGCGAGAGAGAGAGAGAGAGAGAGAGAGAGAGAGAGAGAGAGAGAGAGAGAGAGAGAGAGAAAAGAAAAAGAGAAGAACAGAGAGAGAGACAGAGAGAGACAGAGAGAGAAATTAGATAGTAATAGATAGGAGGAAAGAAAGATGCCAACCTATAGCTTGCAGCGTTACTGGACCAGGAAGTCATCTCTGGCCAATCAGGGTGGACCATCAGCCAGTGTGTGAGCCAGTATGGTGGCTCTGGAGGGTCAGAAGTCCAGAGGGTCAGGAGATTTAATCAAAGCCAATGTCCCCTCAAAGAGAAAGCCCCAAGGAGATAATTGGAATTTTTCCTCTCTCTCTCTCTCTCTCTCTCTCTCTCTCTCTCTCTCTCTCTCTCTCTCTCTCTCTCTCTCTCTCTCTCTCTCTCTCTCTCTCTCTCTCTCTCTCTCTCGCTCTCGCTCTCTCTCTTTCTCTCTCCCTCTCTGTCTGTTTCTCTCTCCTCTCTCTCTCTCTCTCTCTCTCTCTCTCTCTCTCTCTCTCTCTCTCTCTCTCTCTCTTTCTCTCTCCCTCTCTGTCTGTTTCTCTCTCCCTGTATTCATCTGCACATTTATCTTGAGGTGTTTTTATCTCTACTGACTGTGTTGTTTGAGCTTCACATCTCCCTGGATCTTATCTTAAAGAAAGACACACACACACACTTACATCCACACTGTTACACACACACACACACACACACACACAATAAGAACACCAGATGCTCTGACCAGCACAGTTGGCACTCACAAACACAGACACACGCACACACCCACACACAGACACATACACACACACACAAAGGAACACACAAACACACCCACAAACAGACACCCACACACTGTTGACACACACTGAGGATGTTGTACAGAATCCCCCTTCTCCTCAAATGAGAAAAAACAATCGGTTCAAAGTCTGAATAGGGCCTCAAATGATCTTTAAATTACTGTGTGGTTTCTGGTTCGTACAGCTGGAGCAGATGTCATCTGGCTTCCTCTGGCTGTCTGGGGTTCTTCTGGCTGTCTAGGGTTCCTCTGGCTGTCTGGGGTTCCTCTGGCTGTCTGGGGTTCCTCTGGCTGTCTGGGGTTCTTCTGGCTGTCTGGGGTTCCTCTGGCTGTCTGGGGTTCCTCTGGCTGTCTGGGGTTCCTCTCCAAAGAACAACTCTTCATTCTTCTCTCGTTTATTGTTTCACTCCTGTTTTTAGAGTAGAGCAGTAGAGTAGGGTAGAGTAGAATAGAATAGAGTAGAGTACAGTAGAGCAGAGTAGGGAAGGGCAGAGTACAGTAGAGCAGAGCAGAATAGAGTACAGTAGAGTACAGTAGTAAATAAAGTAAACCTGTTATTGTATATTGTTACTGTAATAGTTCCGTTGCTGTATATTTTAATTGTTATAGTTTACTAGTTGGAGACAACGGGGGGCTGGTTGTTTTCATCCTTATTCGTATAAATATAACCTATTTTAGAGTTGTTTCCCCTGGAACAGATTTCATGTTCCAACCAAGGGGGGCTGTCGCTGTCTTGGTGTGTGGGGCTGCATCACATACCCTCTTAGCTTTGTTAAATTGCTGCACTAGTCCACACTTGACCGGTGGGGATCTCATTCTATTACGACTGAAACTGTTAGCTGCTCCTGGCATTCTCTAATCCCTGTTCTCCTCTCTGTCCCCCCCACACATCCCTTGTGGTGTGGGGGGTCTGAGCTGTCAGGACCTGCCTGGTCGTCGGTCTACCAACGCTGGACCAGGTCGTCAACCGGAAACCAGCCTCCATGACGGTCAACAGCGAGTTTCCAGGTCCCATCCAATGTCTATAAAGCCGAACAATGGATTTTTGGTGTTTTAAAACCCATTGACACTGTATGACTATGTTTAGCTTGTGTTCTGCTCCTCTCTCTTGCCAACCGTCTCTGGAGGAGGGGATCCCTCTCTGAATTGCTCCTCCCAAGGTTTCTTCCATTTTTTCTCCCGTTGGGAGTTTTTCTGGGAGTTTTTCCTTGTCTTCCTTGAGGGTTTAGGTTGGTTGAGGGGCAGTTCTATGGGCGTATGTGAAGCCCTCTGTGACATGCTTGCGTGTAAAAAGGGCTATACAAATAAATTTGATTTGATTTGATTTGATTTGAGTAGAGTACCGTAGAGTAGAGTAGAGTAGAGTAGAGTAGTGTAGAGTAGAGTAGAGTAGAGTAGAGTAGAGCAGAGCAGAGCAGAGTACAGTACAGTACAGTACAGTAGAGCAGAGTACAGTATAGCAAAGTACAGAAGAGTACAGTACAGTACAGTACAGTACAGTAGAGCAGAGCAGAGCAGAGCAGAGCAGAGCAGAGCAGTGCAGAGCACAGTACAGTACAGTACAGTACAGTACAGTAGAGCAGAGTACAGTATAGAAAAGTACAGAAGAGTACAGTAGAGCAGAGTACAGTAGAGTACAGTAGAGTACAGTACAGCAGATCAGAGTACAGTAGAGTACAGTAGAGTACAGTAGAGCAGAGTAGAGCAGAGCAGAGTACAGTAGAGTTGTAGTGGAAAAAAAACATCACACTGCTGTAATTATGAAGTTGAAATGATTATAGATTATAAGATTGAAAATGAACCTCTTAATCAACTTTTTACTTTTATATGCTATATTATTGAAAACCAGATGCAAAGCTGTTGACTGATTAGTCATACCACTAAAACATAGAAGACATAGAGGCCAAATGTGGAAGACCAGATAGATAGAGTTTGAGAGCAACAGAGAGAAGTGTGTGTGTAGGCCTCTCCCATGAAAGACTACAAGGCCCAGATATTGAGAACTACAAGCGCCAGACATCAGGGGCCAGATTTATGTCCTTAAACTCTGTATGACCGTGCAGCTGGGCTGCAAAGCCCCACGTGGGCACTGGATGGGAGAAAGTTAGGGAAGGTCCAGGCTATGCAAATACTGTGACAATGGACCAACCCAGTGTGAAAATGCATACATGAATCTGTGACCACATATAATGTACCAATGATAAAATAGCATGAAATAATGGAGGAAAAATATATAAGCAAATGTCCGGAGAAAAGTTTGAGTAAGACTCCGGGGTCTACTCGCGTTTGTTGGAATCAATCCTTTGTGTTAGATTCGAATAAACACTTTGCATCAAACTTTGCTGCTGTTTCCATGCTGTTTTTCTTTTTGATATTGGTTAAAAACTTAGACTATTTTTTCGACTACAGAGTACAGCAGAGTACAGTAGAGCAGAGTACAGTAGAGTACACAGTACAGCAGAGTACAGTAGAGTAACGTAGAGCAGAGTACGGTAGAGTACACAGTACAGCAGAGTACAGTAGAGCAGAGTACAGTAGAGCAGAGTACAGTAGAGTAACGTAGAGCAGAGTACAGTAGAGTACACAGTACAGCAGAGTACAGTAGAGCAGAGTACAGTAGAGTAACGTAGAGCAGAGTACAGTAGAGTACACAGTACAGCAGAGTACAGTAGAGTAACGTAGAGCAGAGTACAGTAGAGCAGAGTACAGTACAGCAGAGTACAGTAGAGTAGAGCAGAGTAGAGCAGAGTACAGTAGAGCAGAGTACAGTAGAGTAAACAGTAACGTAGAGTACAGTACAGCAGAGTACAGTAGAGTAGAGCAGAGTAGAGTACAGTAGAGCAGAGTACAGCAGAGTACAGTAGAGTAGAGTACAGTAGAGCAGAGTACAGTAGAGCAACGTAGAGTACAGTACAGCAGAGTACAGTAGAGTAGAGCAGAGTAGAGCAGAGTACAGTAGAGCAGAGTACAGTAGAGCAGAGTTTTCCTCTCCTGTCACACCCCTCTTTCCCTTGTCACGTCTGCGCATGTCCGCTGCTCCTCCAGAGGTCGACACCTTGCTTAGAACACGCTCCACTCACCTTTCACCTTCATCAACTTCCTACTTAAGCACTGGATGTCCCTCCACATTCACTCTGTCATGGATTCTCGTGAGTACGTGTTCAATGATCTCTCCGCTCTCACTTTGTATCCTCTCGGTTACGAGCTAGCACTGAGCTGAAGGAGGTGACAACACCCCTGCAATAGATTATTGGTTCTTTTTCTGATTTTGGGATTACACCTTTTTTTCGTTGTGGCTTATATCATGGACTATACAGACTGTGGATTACCCTTTGTTGATTATATTGCCTGCTCTGTTCCAAGGAAAACTCAGGATTAATAAACTTGTTAAATGTCTCACCTGCATTCTGCGCTTGTGCTTCAGACAAAGCCTGATATCCCTCCCTCCGCCCTCCATTCTTCTCTGAGGGGAGAGAAGAAGTTGTGTTCTTGCATTGCATCAATTTGTTGGAGCTTAAGTTACCAGACTACAGTGTGATTGTGTGTGTGTATGTATGTGTGTGTACGTGTGTGTGTGTATGTGTGTGACAGATGGTCAAACCAAGACTGACTAATGGACAGCTAATTGACAGGTAATTGAAAACACTTGACAGGCGTACTATAAATGAAACAAATGACTCCTGATTGAACTATTTCTCTCTCCTCTCTCTCTCTCTCCCTCCCTCCCACTCCCTCTCTCTCTCTCTCTCTCTCTCTCTCTCTTCTGCTCTTCTCTCCATTGCCTTATCACTCATCTTTCTCTCTCCTCTAACAACTTCCACCTCCCGCCTTCTCTCCTCTCCCTCTCTCTCTCTCTCTCTCTCTCTCTCTATTTTTCTCTTCCTCTATACTTATTTCTTTCCCTCTCTCTCGCCCACTCTCATTCCTTCCCCACCTTCTAACCCTTCCAGCTTTCCTTTTTCTACCTCTCTCTCTGTCTCCCTCTCTTCCTCCCCCATCTTCTCTCTCTCCCCACCCTTCCATCTCTCTCTCTCCTTTTTCGTCTCTCTCCCCACCCCCCTAGCCCCCCTCTCCCTTCCCCCTCTTCTCTCTCTCCCTCTCTCTTGCCTCCTGAGTGCTAGAGGTTAGGACTGTGCTAAGACCTACGTACCAATTACCATCCTCCCACATCCTGTGGAATCCAGATGCCTCTTAAAGCGCTACAAAAGCAACTAATTAAACACTTAAAGAGCTGTGTGCGTTTGTCTGTCACTGTGCGGCACGGGTGTGGGTGTTTGTATGTGTGTGTGTGGTGTCCATACGGTGTGTGTGTGTGTGTGTGTGTGTGTGTGTGAGAGAGAGAGAGAGAGAGATGGCTGAATGAGTGGGCGAAGTAAAAAGGAAGATGTAGCAAGATGAAAGGGACATAGTGAAAGAGGAAGAGAGTGAAAGAGAGTAACGAGATAGAAAGAGAGATAGAGAGGAAGAAAGATAGATATAAAGGGAGAGAAAGAGATAGATGGATAGATTTAGTGGGAGAGAGAGAGATATGGATCGAGAGAGAGACATAGAAAGAAAGAGGGATATTTATATATAATATAGGTAGAGAGAAAAAGGGAGAGCGATGGAAAGAAAGCCTTAGGTGACCTTCAGGAGGAAGGTCAAGCGACTGTACAGAGAGATGCTCTGAGCTGCTCTCCCCGACTCAGCTTCATTGATTGAGCCATTGTTCTTAATTACGTCCAAATATATCCCATTACAGGCGTTAGAGCCTCAGCGTCCCTGAACGCAGCTCATTCCCTCGTCTGGTTTAATTGTGTTGCAGAGAGAGAGGGGCAGATAACAAGCACATGCGTTTCTATTGACGCAGTGTGTTAGGTGAATTGAAACGAAAGCAGCGAAAGCACGTCTTTCATCTCTCCACTCTCTTTCTCTCTCTTTCTATCTTCGTCTCTCATTCTCACACAAACACTCATGCTGGGAAACACACTTGTGAACACAGCAGCCCTGGCACACACACACACACACACACTCTCTGTCTGTGTGAACCTGGGCTCTTGTTGCAGGTCCTGGCTGCTGTCAGAGTCTGGCTCTTATTTCATCTGAAGAGGAAAAGACGGACCTGTTACAAGACACACACAAACACACACACATGCACGCACACACACTGTCCATACATACACTCACACATACTGTACGTACACGTAAATACACGCACACACACGTACTGTGCACGCATGCAGACATGTACTCACACGTGTGTGTAAATGTACATGACATGCATCCCACAGCCTGGAGAGGGGTGGGTTTGGGAGGACAGTCTGGAGGACAGACTGGAGGACAGACTGGAGGACAGTCTGGAGGACAGACTGGAGGACAGTCTGGAGGACAGACTGGAGGACAGTCTGGAGGACAGACTGGAGGACAGACTGGAGGACAGTCTGGAGGACAGACTGGAGGACAGACTGGAGGACAGTCTGGAGGACAGACTGGAGGACAGTCTGGAGGACAGTCTGGAGGACAGACTGGAGGACAGACTGGAGGACAGACTGGAGGACAGACTGGAGGACAAACTGGAGGACAGACTGGAGGACAGACTGGAGGACAGACTGGAGGACAGTCTGGAGGACAGACTGGAGGACAGACTGGAGGACAGACTGGAGGACAAACTGGAGGACAGACTGGAGGACAGACTGGAGGACAGTCTGGAGGACAGACTGGAGGACAGTCTGGAGGACAAACTGGAGGACAGACTGGAGGACAAACTGGAGGACAGACTGGAGGACAGACTGGAGGACAGACTGGAGGACAGTCTGGAGGACAGACTGGAGGACAGACTGGAGGACAGACTGGAGGACAGTCTGGAGGACAGACTGGAGGACAGACTGGAGGACAGACTGGAGGACAAACTGGAGGACAGACTGGAGGACAGACTGGAGGACAGACTGGAGGACAGTCTGGAGGACAGACTGGAGGACAGTCTGGAGGACAGTCTGGAGGACAGACTGGAGGACAGTCTGGAGGACAGTTTGGAGGACAGTCTGGAGGACAGTCTGGAGGACAGACTGGAAGACAGACTGGAGGACAGTCTGGCTTTCTGTCCCACTACATGTGTGTGTTTATACACGTGTCTGTGTATGTGTGTGTGTGTATCTGTGCAGTGTGTGTGTGTGTGTGTGCAGTGTGTCTGTGCAGTGTGTGTGTGTGTGTGTGTCTGTGCAGTGTGTGTGTGTGTGTGTGTGTGTGTCTGTGCAGTGTGTCTGTGCAGTGTGTGTGTGTGTGTCTGTGCAGTGTGTGTGTGTGTGTCTATGCAGTGTGTGTATGTGTGTGTGTGTCTGTGCAGTGTGTCTGTGCAGTGTGTGTGTGTGTGTCTGTGCAGTTTGTCTGTGCAGTGTGTATGTGTATGTGTGTGTGTGTGTGTGTGTGTGTGTGTGTGTGTGTGCGTGTGTGTGTGTGTGTGTGTGTGTCTGTGTGTATTACTTCTACCATGTGGTGTGCAGCATAGTAGCGCTGCCAGGAACCCTGTAGAGCCCCAGTTACAGCAGCATACTGGCCTCAGCCCACACAGCAGCCCAGACAAGCTCACTCCTCCCCTGGGGATAAGACCTACCAAAGGCCATCGCTCTCCTCTACTCCTCTCTCCTTTCCTCTCCTCCTCTCTCCTCCTCTCTTCTTTCTTCTCATCCTCTCTTCTTTCCTCCCCTCTCCTCTCCTCTCTACTCTGTTTCTCAACTTATGACGAATGATCGTGCATCATAGAGAGCATAAAGGAAGGAAGAGAGAGTAGAGAAGGAGGTGGGACAGAGTTTGGGAGAGAGAATGAGAGAGAGAGGGAGAGAGGGAGAGGGAGAGAGAGAGAGAAAGAGAAAAGAGGAGAAGGGAGTTAGAGAGAGAGTGTGTGAGAGAGGGAGAGATTTGATTTGTGATGAGTGCATGTGGAGGAGCAAGTCTTTCAGGAGATTTGTCCTAGACAGCCTCTCATAATTAGTTGTTTTCTGTTCTTGACACTTTGTTGTTGCCACATGTTCCGGACAATACTGACTGTCGTTCCTTCTGTTGTTTTTGAATGGTGTTGTTCATGTATGGTTGTCTGTTATGCCTCTTGCTTTGGCAATACGGTTGTAATGACTGTCATGCTAATAAAGCTGAATTGAATTGAAGTGAGAGTGAGAGAAAGTGAGAAAGTGTGTGTGTGTGTGAGAGAGAGAGAGAGAGAGAGAGAGACAGAGAGAGAGAGAGAGAGAGAGAGAGAGAGAGAGGGAAGGGGAGGGAAGGGGGAGGACGGTACACACAACGACTGCTCCTGCTGATAGTAATCGTCTGAAGGATGGAGGGTTCCCTCATGCAACACATGCAGAGGTAGCCCTGTATTGAGAATGAGAAACAAACTGTTGAATGCTACAATTCACAGCCGGCCCTGTGTGCTTGTGAGAGAGAAATGCATGAGGGGGATGGAAACTCAATGAGAGGGGGAGAGAAAGAGGGGGAGAGAAAGAGGGGAGAGGAAGAGCGGGAGAGAAAGAGGGAAAAGGAAAAAGGAGGGGAGGGAAAGGGGTAAAGAGAGGAGGGAGGGAAAGAGAGACGTAGGGAGAAAGAGATGAAGAGCTTTATTAAGACATTCTCACACCGAATACCCCCACACACACACACACACATACATACACAGACACACACCCGCCCCCACACACACACACACACACACACACACACACACACACACACACACACATACACCCATCAACCCGCTAACACCATCATCCCATGAAGATGACATATCCCTAACCCCAAGACTCCCCCTGCCCCTCCAAAACACCACACCCTCTCAAACTCAACCTGCTTCAGAGAGAGAGAGAGACACAGACACAGACAGAGAGAGTGAGCGGTGGCGAGAGTGAGAGATATAGAAAGATGTAGAGAAACAAAGGGAGACAGAGAGAGAGAGAGCCCTGGTCGGTTGTGAGGAGCAGAGCAGATCAAACAGTCAAACTACTCCAGCTCTGTCTCCACCCTGGAGCAGAGACATGAAAGACCAGCACAGTAATGGGCTTCTACATCTGCCTGCATGAAAGCAGGGAGGGAGGGAGGGGGAGGGAGGGAGGCAGAGAGAGTCAGAGGGAGGGATGGATTGAGGCATGGAAGCATGGAGGGAGAGAGAGAGAGAGTGGGAGGGAGGCAGGGGGGAGGGATATTGGGAGGGAGGGGTAAAGGTATGACAAGGGGAAGGTAGGGTTGGTGGGTTGTAGGGAGGGAGGACTGGAGAATGGAGAGATGACGTCATGGGGGATGACTGAACCTGAGAGATGGAAATAGGGGGAGGTGATGACAGAGAGAGAGACTGATGGTGCCGCAGGGAGGAGACACGGAGGGTGTGTTTGTCTCCTGGCTGCTCGGTCCAGACTGGTGACAGGCTGATGTGTTTTACTGCAGTACCCTCACCACTGTCCTTATCACAGAAGAAACTCTGCAAAACATGTTCTGGGAAAACGTCAGAAGATGCAACTTTCTCAAAGAGAAAAAAAAATGAAAAGAGAGAGGGGGAGGAAGAGAAAGTGGGAGAGAGAGAGAGGAGAGAGGAGGGAGTGAGAGGGGAGAGGGAGGAGAGGGAATAGGTGAAAGAGATTAGAGACAGAGGGGAGAGAGAAGAGGAGAGAGAGAGAGTGGGTGGGAGACATAGTGGGTGAGAGAGAAAGTGGCTGAGAGGTATGTTAAGATATACAGTGCATCAAAAGGCCCCTCAGAAATGATTTAGTTTCCTGTGTGACTCTGAGAAACTGTGCTACTGTACACAGCACTGGAGGAAACTGCAGAGAGAGAGTGGGGGAGAGTGGGGGGAGGGAGGGAGATCAAGGCATAACTAGAGAGAGTGTTAGAGAGAAATAGAGGGTGGAGCAGGGAGAGAGAGAGAGAGAGAGAGAGAGAGAGAGAGAGAGAGAGAGAGAGAAAGAGAGAAAGAGAGAAAGAGAGAGAGAGAGAGAGAGAGAGAGAGAGAGAGAGAGAGAGAGAGAGAGAAAGAGAGAGAGAGAGAGAGAGAGAGAGAGAGAGAGAGAGAGAAAGAGAGAAAGAGAGAGAAAGACACAAGGAGAGAGATGAGAGAGAGAGTGGGTGGAAGAGGGACAGCGAGAGACAGAGAAGTAGAGCAGAGGGGGTAGTGCTAAACCTGCCCCCCTCCCTCACCCCCTCCCTCACCCCCTTCATCTTGCAGGGGAGAATCAGTGAAGTTGACTTTTTGGGGTTAGCACAGCAGGGACCCCCCTTTACGCTTGCTAGCATATCTACCTAGCTAACTCTGGGATTACACTGGAGATCCATATCACACACACACATGCTGTCTCTCTCTAGCACACACACACACACACACACACCAACACAGCTCAAACGACCAGCTTTACACCCTAACCACCACATCTGAAATGTGTGTAGATTATGTATTACTGCTTGAAGCACACTCACACACACATATACTGAATACACACACACATACTGAATATACACACACACACACACCTCAAACAACCAGCTTCATACCCTGACCATCACATCTGAATGTTTGGGCCTCACAACCTTATTTCTGAAAACATCAAGTCTGATTAAGTGTAATTATATATCATAGCACATCACTATAAATACTACCAATATGATCCTCCATTTATGAACCTTCAACCGAGGATGGAAAGAGAAGGAGAGAAAGGAAGAGAGAGAGAGAGAGAGGGTGGGGGAGATGGAGAGAGAGATGGAGACAGGAAGAGAAATGAAGAGAAAAAGGTTTCTTTTCCGCGCTGAAGTTCAGAAAGCCAGACGTGACCTAATGAGCATGCTGACACAAGACGGGTTGGCTGACACCCCTCCCTCCTCACCCCATCCCTCCTTCCTCCCTCCCCATGAAAGAGGAGGAGAGGATGAGGAGGGAAACAGAGGAGGAGCAGGAGGAGAGAGAAGAGGAGGATGAGGAGAAGAAGAGAGAGGAGGAAGAGGAGCAGAGAGAAGAGGAGGATGAGGAGCAGGAGGATTAGGAGAGCAGGAGGAGTAGAAGGGGCTCACCCTATCTCTACCCCTGGCCTCTGGGGAGGCCGTAGGTAACCAATCAAACAGGGATCCCAGCCCTCCACAACATTCCCCCCGGGAACGAAGACTCTGCTCAACAATAGTTCCTCCTTATCTCCCCTGCAACACCTGCCTTGTTGGTACCCACTCATCCCCTGATTACAGCTGTAGCCATTTCAGCGGTAATTCGCCGAAGCATGATTTCTGAAATGAATAAATATGGAAGAGAGCAGACGCGCCCGCGGAGCGCTGTGTGAAACGTGCTGTTCTGCAGAGAGGAGGAAAGGAGGAGAGGAGGAGAGGAGGAGAGGAGGAGAGGAGGAGAGGAGAGAGAGGAGGAGAGGAGGAGAGGAGGAAAGGTGGAGAGGAGGAGAGGAGGAGAGGAGGGAGAGGGGGAGAGGAGGAGAGGAGGAGAGGAGGGAGAGGGGGAGAGGAGGGAGGGAGAGAGGGGGGAGGAGGGAGAGGGGGAGAGGAGGAGAGGAGGAGAGGAGGGAGAGGGGGAGAGGAGGGAGGGAGAGAGGGGGGAGGAGGGAGAGGGGGAGAGGAGGGAGGGAGAGAGGGGGGAGGAGAGGAGGAGAGGAGAGAGAGGAGGAGAGGAGGGTAGGAGAGAGAGGAGGGGAGGAGAGAGAGGAGGAGAGGAGGAGAGGAGGGGAGGAGAGAGGAGGAGAGGAGGAGAGGAGGAGAGGAGGAGAGGAGAGAGAGGAGGAGAGGAGGGGGGAGAGGAGGGAGAGGAGGAGAGGAGGGAGGGAGAGGGGGAGAGGAGAGAGAGGAGGAGAGGAGGGAGGGAGAGAGGGGGAGGAGGGAGAGGGGGAGAGGAGGGAGGGAGAGAGGGGGAGAGGAGGGAGAGAGGGGGAGAGGAGGGAGAGGGGGAGAGGAGGGAGGGAGAGAGGGGGAGAGGAGGGAGAGGGGAAGAGGAGGGAGGGAGAGAGGGGGAGAGGAGGGAAGGGAGAGAGTAAAAGGGGAGAAGAGGGGGAAGGAGAGAAAGGGAGAGAACTGAATGAAGAAGTCGAAAGAGGAGAAAGTCAAGCTGTCATCCCAGAGTCTGCACATCTGTGTTTGTAGGAGAGCAGGAGGAAGAGAAGAGGAGAGGAGAGAAGAGAAGAAATGGAGAGGAGAGAGGAATGAGGATGAGAGAAGAAGGAGAGAAGACAAAGAAAAGGAAAGGAGGAGAAGGAGAGTAGAGGAAGAGGGTAGGAGTGGAGGAGAGAGGAGAGGAGGAAGAGTGTTTCCTAAGAGGAGCTGGTCACCACAGCGATGCGGGACAGCAGAGCAGGACTTCCTGCTGGAGGACAACCATCCAGCAGCGTGAGGAAGACCAAGCGTAAGACACGTGATGGTGACCTTCCTTCCTTCGTTTAACAAACACTTTTCTCAAAAGCGACATGTAATTAGTGCATATGGAAAGTACAGCAGAGAATCTTAGAAGGGCACAGTTGTGACAGGAAAGTTCAGAGCTGGTAATAATAAATTGCATTCAGTAGAACATAGAATAAAACACCACTGATGAGCTGGGAGGGTGTCGGAAGTGACAAAGATCTCCCCCCTCACACCTCCCTCCTCTGCCCTCCTCCACCCCACCTCCCTCTTCTGAGTGTGTGTGTGTGTGTGTGTGTGTGTGCGTGTGTGTGGTGGTTCCAGGGTTGTAACTGTGTGTGTGAGAGAAAGAAACGCATCTAAGAGATTCAAAACATTTGGGGGGGTCTGAAATTCCCCTGCCCCGCTTGTCCTTCTTGTCGCTTCCTGGTATGATGAAAGCAACCACTTTGTGTGCTGAAGACAGAAGAGTTGCCTGGTGTGAGTTCAACTAAGAAACGTGTCACTTGAGTTTGGCTCGCTCAAAAAGACGCGCTAATTAGAATAGGTGTAGGTGATGAAGATGGCTAACCCAAGGATACGGCAACACTGATAATGAAACACTTTGCAGGCTTGCCTTCGTATTGGAAACAGAGGGGGGACCAATCACGCTCAAATGTGTGTTTGGAAAAAAAAGAAGAAAAAAATGGGGGAGGGAGGTGTTCCCCCACAGTATCAGCACGGCCCTACTGTGCTACTTTCTAAAAACAGAAGAACCGTCAGCGTCGCATGTCACCGTCGCATCAGCCGCTTCAACCTCCTGTTTCACTGAAGATGTTTGTTAAGCAGACGAGCTGACAAAAGCAGGGCTGGGAAACCGCACAAGTACTTTAGATACACTGGTTAGACCTGGGACACACAGCAACACACTGGAGAAAACTGTGAACATGGGGCCGAGAAGGGGATGAAAGATAGCAGAGCAAAAGGAGAGGGAGAAGAGGAGAAGAGGAAAAAAGGGGAATTAGAGGAGAGGGATGAGAGAGAAAGAGTGGAGAGGAAGGAGAGAGGGAGGAGAGGAGGAAAGGCGAGAGGAGAAGAATGAGAAGTGAGAAAAGAGAGGAGGATTGAAGAATTAAGTTTGAGAAAGAGAAAGAAAAGGAGAAAAAATTGTGAGGTGATGAAAGAGAGAAGAATCGAGTCATTGGAAACAAGGTCGAAAAAGAAGAGAGTGAGTCAAAGATAGATGGGAGGAGAAGGAAGACAGGAAGAGAGGAGAAAGAGAGAGCAGGATGGAAGAGAGGAGAAAGAGAGAGCAGGATGGAAGAGAGGAGAAAGAGAGAGAGAGCAGGATGGAAGAGAGGAGAAAGAGAGAGAGAGCAGGATGGAAGAGAGGAGAAAGAGAGAGCAGGATGGAAGAGAGGAGAAAGAGAGAGAGCAGGATGGAAGAGAGGAGAAAGAGAGAGAGAGCAGGATGGAAGAGAGGAGAAAGAGAGAGAGAGCAGGATGGAAGAGAGGAGAAAGAGAGAGCAGGATGGAAGAGAGGAGAGAGCGTCCACATTGTCGTGTCATCGAGGGAGCGAGAGTGCCCTCTACTGGGGAACACTGAACCGCAGACTAGAATAACCAGGGCAGGGGGGACAATGAATAGGGTTTAGAAGCACTGGGACCTTATGTCAAAAAAAATAATCTATCAAGCATTGCACAGTCAAACAGTAAACAAGTTAAGAAAGCTTTATTGCTTGTGGCTAGGCCACAAGGAGACAAAAACATCACACGCCATTGTGCTACAAAGTTTGTCCGCTAGCATGTTGTGCTAGCAAGCTATTTAAACAGACCTGCTCTTGATGCACCTCCAATGTTTTTACCACAGGTATTGCCATGTAGTGAATGTACCATGTGACATGACATCATATCCTGTTACTCCACCTCACACAGACATGGACTGGGCCCTGCTAGATTAAGAATTAGACCAGGCCATGCTATACTTCACTGTACCATACCAGGCCATGCTATACTGGACTGTACCATACCAGGCCATGCTATACTGGACTGTACCATACCAGGCCATGCTATACTGGACTGTACCATACCAGGCCATGCTATACTAGACTGTACCATACCAGGCCATGCTATACTAGACTGTACCATACCAGGCCATGCTATACTGGACTGTACCCTACCAGGCCATGCTATACTGGACTGTACCATACCAGGCCATGCTATACTGGACTGTACCATACCAGGCCATGCTATACTGGACTGTACCATACCAGGCCATGCTATACTGGACTGTACCATACCAGGCCATGCTATACTGGACTGTACTATACCAGGCCATGCTATACTGGACTGTACCATACCAGGCCATGCTATACTGGACTGTACCATACCAGGCCATGCTATACTGGACTGTACCATACCAGGCCATGCTATACTGGACTGTACCATACCAGGCCATGCTATACTAGACTGTACCATACCAGGCCATGCTATACTGGACTGTACCATACCAGGCCATGCTATACTGGACTGTACCATACCAGGCCATGCTATACTAGACTGTACCATACCAGGCCATGCTATACTGGACTGTACCATACCAGGCCATGCTATACTGGACTGTACCATACCAGGCCATGCTATACTAGACTGTACCATACCAGGCCATGCTATACTGGACTGTACCATACCAGGCCATGCTATACTGGACTGTACCATACCAGGCCATGCTATACTGGACTGTACCATACCAGGCCATGCTATACTAGACTGTACCATACCAGGCCATGCTATACTAGACTGTACCATACCAGGCCATGCTATACTGGACTGTACCATACCAGGCCATGCTATACTGGACTGTACCATACCAGGCCATGCTATACTGGACTGTACCATACCAGGCCATGCTATACTAGACTGTACCATACCAGGCCATGCTATACTAGACTGTACCATACCAGGCCATGCTATACTAGACTGTACCATACCAGGCCATGCTATACTGGACTGTACCATACCAGGCCATGCTATACTGGACTGTACCATACCAGGCCATGCTATACTGGACTGTACCATACCAGGCCATGCTATACTGGACTGTACCATACCAGGCCATGCTATACTAGACTGTACCATACCAGGCCATGCTATACTAGACTGTACCATACCAGGCCATGCTATACTGGACTGTACCATACCAGGCCATGCTATACTGGACTGTACCATACCAGGCCATGCTATACTGGACTGTACCATACCAGGCCATGCTATACTAGACTGTACCATACCAGGCCATGCTATACTAGACTGTACCATACCAGGCCATGCTATACTAGACTGTACCATACCAGGCCATGCTATACTGGACTGTACCATACCAGGCCATGCTATACTGGACTGTACCATACCAGGCCATGCTATACTAGACTGTACCATACCAGGCCATGCTATACTAGACTGTACCATACCAGGCCATGCTATACTGGACTGTACCATGCCAGGCTTGGCTGGAATATTGACCATCGGGGCGTAGGCTCTCACAGAAACAGTGTTTTGTTCAGTTGAGGAGAGATGGCACCAACTAATCAGTCTCTCAGTTATTAACTGTTGAACTCCTGTCTGTTTCTCTGCAGATCATTCTGTCTCCTGAGAGCAGAGATGATTGATGGAAGGAAGCAGGGATTCCTCCTCTGAGAACTCTTCTAATCAGACATGACTAATCTACACTCGCCCCAGTCTCCCTCCAAACCCACCTAGAGATTTTCTTCCACCTCCCTTTCCCATCCCTCCCTCCCCCCTCCTTCCCCCTTGCTCCCTCCTCCCCCCTCGCTCCCTCATCCCCCCTCCTCCCCCCTCACTCCCTCATCCCCCCTCCTCCCCCCTCACTCCCTCATCCCCCCTCCTCCCCCCTCCTCCCCCCTCACTCCCTCCATCCCCCCTCCTCCCCCCTCGCTCCCTCATCCCCCCTCCTCCCCCCTCGCTCCCTCATCCCCCCTCCTCCCCCCTCGCTCCCTCATCCCCCCTCCTCCCCCCTCACTCCCTCATCCACCCTCCTCCCCCCTCACTCCCTCCATCCCCCTTCCTCCCCCCTCACTCCCTCATCCCCCCTCCTCCCCCCTCGCTCCCTCATCCCCCCTCCTCCCCCCTCACTCCCTCATCCCCCCTCCTCCCCCCTCGCTCCCTCCATCCCCCCTCCTCCCCCCTCGCTCCCTCATCCCCCCTCCTCCCCCCTCGCTCCCTCATCCCCCCTCCTCCCCCCTCGCTCCCTCATCCCCCCTCCTCCCCCCTCGCTCCCTCATCCCCCCTCCCCCCCCCCTCGCTCCCTCATCCCCCCTCCTCCCCCCTCGCTCCCTCCATCCCCCCTCCTCCCCCCTCGCTCCCTCATCCCCCCTCCTCCCCCCTCGCTCCCTCCATCCCCCCTCCTCCCCCCTCGCTCCCTCATCCCCCCTCCTCCCCCCTCGCTCCCTCATACCCCTCCTCCCCCTTCCTTTGTTTGCTAGCAAGGCTATCTGAGTTCTGGACAATAGCACCAAGCAGAGCCCCAGCGAGAAACAATGAGGACCATATCCCCAGAAGAACTTGGTCGTAGTGTTTGGTACGACAAGGGCTCGCTATTGATCCCTTTTCATAACCCACTCCACAGACCTCACACACACATACATTCAACACACACTCACACACACACCTTTGCCTCATCCTTGCCTCCCATCTCAACCTTTACTCACACACACACACACATTGTCGCCATACCTCTGTCTCACATCTCAACCTCCACAAGCAACTCCCCTCCCCCACACACACACCTTCCCATCTCTCTGTAGGGTAATTACAAAGCCTTTTCTTGTCTCTGCGTCGGCCCGCAGTATCGGGCGACTCATCGAATGGCAAAGAAGGTTCAAATTAAATTCCTCCATCTGATAATGGAAGCTATTAGGTCCTTGTGAGAGCTGCGGCCATGACGAAACATCCCAGGAGAACAGCCAGTAATAACCAGAAACAACAAACCAGCCTGGCCTTCTGCACAACACACACAGCTGACTGCAGACAGGGAGAGGGGACAGCACTCACCCCACACACACTGGACAGACAGATATCAGGACAGACAGATATCAGGACAGACAGACATCAGGACAGACAGATATCAGGACAGACAGACAGACATCAGGACAGACAGATATCAGGACAGACAGACAGATATCAGGACAGACAGACAGACAGATATCAGGACAGACAGACAGATAGACATCTGGACAGACAGATATAAGGACAGACAGACAGACAAACAGACAGATAGACATCTGGAAAGACAAATATAAGGACAGACAGACAGACACAGATATCAAGACAGACAGACAGACAAATCTTCCTTCTGACAGAGTGTTCAGCTCCACCTGAACTAATGTACTTTTTGCGTGGCCTGAATGATACATGTGTGTATCTTAGCAGCATGCATCTTACATGTGTGTTGCATGTATCTTACATGTGTGTTGCATGTATCTGAACTGTGTTTGTCAAACGTGTGTGTGTATCTGACACCTTCTGCACGCGTGCAGTGGTTCGCATTCCACATTCCGTAACTGTTCAGCCAACATTCCGCTTCATCTCTATGGTAACCGCAGCACCGCATGGACCCCCGTTCGCTTTGAAGCAACAAAGGCTTTTCAACCTTCCACTGAGCCGACCAATCACACGCCGGCGACCTTAATCGCAATACCAGGAGGTGTGAGGCTTTGTCTGTGACATCTGAATTCAAAAGACCTGACTGAAAAAGAACTTGTTTGCGTCCCTGCAACATTTACATTTTTATTCATTTAGCAGATGCTTTCATCCAAAGCGACATGCAAATCTTACATGTTGGAGAGTACAGCAGCCATGCGGATACAGAGGCTTGAACCAGAAAACGCTCTGTGCTTTTGCAACAGCGTCACCTCCACTGCAATATCACCTCCTTTTAACGACAGTGCGTCAAAGAACGACAACCTTGTGTGTTGTGAGTCGTGTTGTGTGAGGTGGAACACGGTTCACACTCCTTGACCATAAACTGTCCTTCAGGAAGTCAGTCCAACCACTGGAGAACATCCATTGTGACAAAATGTGCATTCAGCAGATACTTTTATCCAAAGCAAAGTGCAGGAGGGATTTGAACCTGCAATCTCTTGATCTGCAGTCAAAGGTGGCATGCCCACTATTTTATATTGGACTACAATACTAGCCTCTCAGTTCCTGTCCCTGGCGTCTCTGTGCTAGAAGATTCTGTTGTGTCTAGACGTCACACGCTGAGGGTGGGATGTTGCCCGTGGAATAAAAGCCTTTCACAAATTAGGAAAGAAAATTGTGTGGGAGGAGGAGGGAAGGGGGAGAGTGGATTTGGGTGTGGGCTTGTGGCTGATGAATTAGGAGGAAAGCTTGTGTGGAGGGGAGAATGGGGTGCAGTGAGTGGGGACAGTATGTGAGAAAGGGAGAGGAGGAGGGTGAGGGATGGGGGAGGAGCGGGAGGGAGGGGGAAGAGGGGGGGGAGGGGGGGAGCGGGCTCGTGACTCAAGCCATCAGGCATCGTTCGCCCAACAATTATACATTCATGAGTGGTGCTGTAAAAATGGCGTCTGCTGGGAGGTGGACGAGGAACCCTGTCAGGACTAAGTGCTTGGTAAAATAGTTTAATTGGTCTCAGTCTTTCGCTCGGTCGATCACAGGGCAGAGGGGAGCGGAATGCTGAGAGGGAGCCAGGCTGAAACCCCACTAGGCCGAGGGAGGGAGGGAGGGAGGGAGGGAGGGAGGGAGGGAGGGAGGGAGGGAGGGAGGGAGGGAGGGAGGGAGGGAGGAAGGGAGGGAGGGAGGGAGGGAGGGAGGGAGGGAGGGAGGGATGGATGGTGGGAGGGAGGGAGGGAGGGGGGAAAGGAGGGAGGGATGGTGGGAGGGATGGTGTGAGGGATGGTGGGAGGGATGGTGGGAGGGATGGTGGGAGGGAGGGAGGGAGGGAGGGAAAGGAGGGAGGGAGGGAAAGGAGGGATGGAGGGAGGGAGGGAAAGGAGGGAGGGAGGGATGGTGGGAGGGATGGTGGGAGGGAGGGAGGGAGGGAGGGAGGGAGGGAGGGAGGGAGGGAGGGAGGGAGGGAGGGAGGGAGGGAGGGAGGGAGGGAGGGAGGGAGGGAGGGAGGGAAAGGAGGGAGGGAAAGGAGGGAGGGAAAGGAGGGAGGGAAAGGAGGGAGGGAGGGATGGTGGGATGGAAAGGAGGGAGGGAAAGGAGGGAGGGAGGGAGGGAGGGAGGGAGGGAGGGAGGGAGGGAGGGAGGGAGGGAGGGAGGGAGGGAGGGAGGGAGGGAAAGGAGGGAGGGAGGGATGGTGGAAGGGAGGGATGGTGGGAGGGAGGGAGGAGGGAAAGAAAAGGTCATGTTAACTGCCATAAAGAGAGCTGCTCAGAGCTGCTCAGATAATTAAAGGGAGAATAATTGGCTGGGTTGTTGTTGTTTGTGTGCCATGGGCACTGGAGCAGGGTGGCAGGAGAGGGGGGCAAGAGAGGGGGGCAGGAGAGGGGGGCAGGAGAGGGGGGCAGGAGAGGGGGGCAGGAGAGGGGGGCAGGAGAGGGGGCAAATGAGGGGGCAGACAGATATCAAGACAGACAGACAGACAGACAGACAGACAGACAGACAGACAGACAGACAGACAACAGACAGACAGACAGACAGACAGACAGACAGACAGATATCAGGACAGACAGACAGATAGACATCAAGACAGACAGATATAAGGACAGACAGACAGACTAACGTGGGACTGACGCATGAGGAGCGTGTAACAGCGACCAAATAAGACACCCTTGAAAAGCCGGGGTGGGGGCCGGGGTGGGGGCTGGGGTGGAGGCCGGGGTGGGGGCTGGGCGGGAGCCGGGGTGGGGGCCGGGGTGGGGGCGGGGGCTGGGGTGGGGGCCGGGGTGGAGGCCGGGGTGGGGGCTGGGGTGGAGGCCGGGGTGGGGGCTGGGCGGGGGCCGGGGTGGGGGCCGGGGTGGGGGCCGGGGTGGAGGCCGGGGTGGGGGCTGGGCGGGGGCCGGGGTGGGGGCCGGGGTGGGGGCCGGGGCGGGGGCTGGGCGGGGGCCGGGGTGGGGGCCAGGGCGGGTTTTCCGGGGCGGGGGCCGGGGCGGGGGACGGGGTGGGGGCCGGGGTGGAGGCCGGGGTGGGGGCCGGGGTGGAGGCCTCCTGGTCTTAGACCGACTGAAAAACAGAAGGACAGAAAGAGAGAGATGACAGTTAGAGAGAGAGGAACTCACGGTTGGACAAGCCCTAATGGTGACAAGTGATCAATGAATGTAAGACATGCAACTGTGATGTTTTGTCGATGCTTTACAATATGAGCTGGAGCAAATTAAACACCACTGGACCCATGTGTTGAGCTAACTGTCTGACGACCAGCTTGTGGTTCCCCTCACAGCTAAAGAGACATTGCATTTGACTGGGAAAACAAAAAAGAAATCAATGCCGAAGAAAATATGAACAATTAAATCAAATAACAAGGGGACGTTTTATAGATTTCAGTTGTTGGAAGCTTTTGGACGGAAAACAATCTTTAAAACGTGTCAGCTGCGTCCATCAAGCGGTGTGTTTTAATTTATTAAATCATTATATATTTACTTAATTCATTAATTAAACACAGCTTTCTCTTCTTGCTTTCAGTCAGTAACAACTTGCCATGTAATGAATTGATGGGAAAGGGCCTGACACATAGGCTTGTTAGCATTACACGGTCATACAATATGGTATTCAATAATGATCCATGCAACACTGCCGCTGGGAAGCTGTTCCATGCTTACCTACAGGACTCATGTCAGTGGCTTATCACTGCAAACCTTGCATCTGTTTCCACAATACACCAGGGGGGGGGGGGGGGCTCTCAGAGATAACATCCCATAATGGTGTGTGTAATGTTTTCATTTCCATGGTGACAGAGTGGTGGGCTGAGAGCAGATGGCTGATGTGACTCCTGGTGTGACATGATAACCTGTCTCACATGGACACGCTGCCTGGACACACTTAGTTACCACAGATAATCACAAGAAGAATACTCAGAGAAGAAGGCATTCAATGTGGGGTGTGGAGTCATTACCAAGCCAGGGATTCCATGTTGCTCATTTGTTAGTGGAGGCTGAAGGCACAGAGAGGGATGGAAGCAAAGGGGACGAGATGGCTGGAGGGCGCTGAGGCAGTGCGTGCACAGGATAACTCCAATCATACGTCTAAACACTACATACTCATCTGGTCCCTCGTCACACACGTGTAACATACTAGGGAGGGATTGAAGCTCCAGGGCAGATGTGTGGCTAGTGGGGCACAGAGGACAGCATGCTAAAAACATGATTACTTTGATTACCTGACTAACTTCTATGTGAGAATAAGAGGGAGAGCAAAAGAGAGAGCAAGAAAGGAAGATACGAAACAGAGAGAGAGAGAAAGAGAGGGGGAGAGAGGGAGACAGAGAGAGACAGAGACAGACAGAGACAGAGAGAGACGGAGAGAGAGAGAGACAGAGAGACAAAGAGGAGACAGAGAGAGAGAGAAAGAGAGGGGGAGAGAGGGAGACAGAGAGAGACAGAGACAGACAGAGACAGAGACAGAGAGAGACGGAGAGAGAGAGAGACAGAGAGACAAAGAGACAGAGAGACAGAGAGAGAGTAGGGGAGAGAGAGAGAGAGACAGAGAGAGAGAGAGAGAGACAGAGAGAGAGACAGAGAGACAGAGAGAGAGACAGAGAGACAGACAGAGGGAGAGAGAGAGAGAGAGAGAGAGAGAGAGAGAGAGAGAGAGAGAGAGAGAGAGAGAGAGAGAGAGAGAGAGAGAGAGACAGAGAGAACAGCAATCCCAGAAGGAGAGTAAAGTACCTTGAGAGTATGATTCCATCTCTCTCTCTCTCTCTCTTTCTTCACTTTCTTTTCTTCTGTCTGTGTCATTCTCTCTCTTTCCCTCTTTCTTTTTTTCTCTAGCTCTCTCCCTCTCTTTTTCCCTCTCTTTCTCCCTCTCTTTCTTTCTCTCTGAATCTTTCTCCTCTGTGTGTCGTGTTCCAGTCTCTTGACCAATGGAGCGTCACGATGCCTTCTGAGGCTTTCAGTGTTTGTAGACGACTGTCTCGCTCCACTGCTTTCTGCAGACACAGCTCACACACACACATTCCACATACACACACCTCATACACACACATGCACATATACACACGTACCCACACACTTAACGCATACACACACACAACACACTTACAAATACTGTAGACTCCTGTTGTTGTTGCCCACAGAACACACAGTTGTCCTGGTCAAAGACGACCACCCAATCATCTCATCCATTATCCATCTAGAACTGCCCTCATCCACCCAGATGCCTAGAACTGCCCTCATCCACCCAGATGCCTAGAACTGCCCTCATCCACCCAGATGCCTAGAACTTCCCTCATCCACCCAGATGCCTAGAACTGCCCTCATCCACCCAGATGCCTAGAACTGCCCTCATCCACCCAGACGCCTAGAACTGCCCTCATCCACCCAGACGCCTAGAACTGCCCTCATCCACCTTGAGCTATATCCATCCCCCCAACTATTTAGCTACATTTGATATTTAGTTTTTGTAGATGATTTTTAGTTAGTATTTACTGAGGATTGTATTTATTAGCACTTGTCTGTGGGTGTATTTAACTGTGGGAAGACAGAGAAGGGCTCTTCTTCAGACGAGCTGTCATTGAAAACGTCCTTCCGGCTGACGAACAGTCATTTACGATGCAGCAGAGACAAGCTCTTGACGCCACCAATCTCATTCCTCTCACACTGCTCATGCACGGAGACATAAAGACAAAAAACCTTTTCTAATTAACATTTCCACTGACCCGAAAATAAACATGTATTTTCCCATCTTCTGCACATGAGGAAAATATTTCTGACATTGTCGCTTTTGATAGCTTCAGATTTTCCTTTTTTTCCTTTTTCGTTTCGCAACATTCTACCCATTTAATTTATGCATCAAATTCATGCATAATTAATTTTGAATTTACCACCGTCTAAGTATTAAAATACCAAAACAAACCTTGTCATAACGGAGGTGTTCAAGGTCCCACTCATTAGAAATTAATAACTTTCAGTCGGGAGGGAGTGTGTGGTGTATGGTGTGTGAGTGGGTGAGTGAGTGTGTGAGTGTGTGTGTGTGTGTGTGCGCAGTTGGGGGCGGGGGTAAATAGAACACACAATACAAGCATTTGGAGCCACACAGCATGATGAGAATAATGTATTTCCAGAAACAGGTAAAACCTGCATGATTATCCAACAGTTAGAGACGCACTACAGATCGCCCTCCAATCAGAGAGCAGCTTGATCACCACTCAGCATCACTCCAATCGAAAGCGGCGCTTCTGTCTCTTGCCCTCCGAGTTCTCAGAGGGATGTGATGAGGATCTAAATAGAGGAGGATGTGGGCAGAAGGGAAGAATGTCGTTTGAAAGACCAAAAGAAAAACTGAAACTCAAACATACATGTTCTGTGGTGTTTCCATGGAGCTTTTTCACAATACGTGGCAGAGAACAAAAGAATTAGAAGATTTGTGTCCTGATGGTTCCTCGAGTGCAGACATGACGGCCATAGAGGAGACAGATCATGTATACACATGTAGTCATGGTGATAAGCCTACATGAACAACAAGACAGTAGTCTTCTCTCCAAGGCAGTTGCATCGATGTTCTGGAGACCAGAAGGGTGCAGCACAACCCCGCAGGGGGTACGTGAACTGACTGCTGGGAAGGTGTGTGTGGGGGGAGGTGAGGGGTGGGGTGTGTGTGGGGGGAGGTGAGGGGTGGGGGGGGTGGGATGGGCGGGGGGGGGGGTGATGAAGCAGGACCGTGAAGGTTGAAAGTTAGAGAGCGGCTGACTAAGACCCAGAGCAAGGCTGCATGTCAAAAGAAAGAAAGAAAGAAAGAAAGAAAGATAGAAAGATAGAAAGAGAACCTGCAGTAAGTGTCAAATGAGCGCGGTCACGTGACGCAAACCAGCAATTACCAGCCCTGCCCCCCCCACTCCTCACCTGCCTCCCCCCACTCCTCACCTGCCCCCCCCCACTCCTCACCTGCCCCCCCCACTCCTCACCTGCCCCCCCCCCACTCTTCACCTGCCCCCCCCACTCCTCACCTGCCCCCCCCCCACTCCTCACCTGCCCCCCCCACTCCTCACCTGCCCCCCCCCCACTCCTCACCTGCCCCCCCCCCACTCCTCACCTGCCCCCCCCCACTCCTCACCTGCCCCCCCCCCACTCCTCACCTGCCCCCCCCCCACTCCTCACCTGCCCCCCCCACTCCTCACCTGCCCCCCCCACTCCTCACCTGCCCCCCCCCACTCCTCACCTGCCCCCCCCCACTCCTCACCTTCCTCCCCCACTCCTCACCTGCCCCCCCCCACTCCTCACCTGCCCCCCCCACTCCTCACCTGCCCCCCCCCACTCCTCACCTTCCTCCCCCCACTCCTCACCTGCCCCCCCCCACTCCTCACCTTCCTCCCCCCTCCTCCCCCTAATCTTAAATGGGGCAGAAGCCCTGAGGTGAAAGTGACACGATGCTTCTTGCTAAGGTCAGACCCAGCCGTTAATCAGACACAGCACTTCTGACCCAGCCAGCTTCTAGAAAGATGTTATAGGTAGTGCATGGTTGTTATATGTAATGTGTGTGTGTGTGTGTGAGGGTGTGTGTGTGAGGGTGGCATGTGTGAGGATGGTGTGTGCGTTTGAGGGTGGTGTGTGTGTGTGAGGGTGGTGTGTATGAGTGTGTGTGTGAGGGTGGTGTGTGTGAGTGTGTGTGTGAGGGTGGTGTGAGGAAAAGTCCTTAGCCTGCTCCCAGGTGCTTCCTCCCCTGCTAGCACCTCGTCTGGGATGTCAGCCAGCCAGGAGGAACAGGGAGGAGCCAGGAGGAACAGGGAAGAGCCAGGAGGAACAGGGAGGAGCCAGGAGGAACAGGGAGGAGCCAGGAGGAACAGGGAGGAGCCAGGAGGAGCCAGGAGGAACAGGGAGGTGCCAGGAGGAACAGGGAGGAGCCAGGAGGAACAGGGAGGAGCCTCTGATGTCTGGCTGGGCTACACAACTGATCAGCAGAGCAGGTTTGGTCTGGCACACGAACCCCCGGTTACGACCACGGCAGCCATTTTATCTTCCTCTCACAGTCACAGCAGGCTGCCTCGACTGTTGTTTTGGTAGATTACATGGTGTAATACTTCTCATTTTAAAATCGCTTTATTCATTGTTTTTCCCACGGATGGATGGGCAATGCTGGGGAGACAGAAAAAGAGAGTGTGCATGGATGTCAGATGGAGAGGCAACAGAGAAACAATCTCTGACTTAAACAGAGAAATGTTTTCAATTGTAGAACGATAGTTGATTATTTACTCTAAAAGGTAAGTGCTTTATAGACCAAAAGCAACCATAGAGGAACTCTCTGGAAAAAATAGTCATCATATACTACAAAAACTCTTTTCAGGTCTGCTTTCAGGACGTTGGTATGATTATTAAAGCACCTTTGAAAGCAAAAACAGTAGTTTCTGGAAACTTCTGCGGTATGTGGAACCTGTAGAAACCTAGAACCTTGTTTTCTGAGGGTTCTCATGTTGTTAAAGTAAGATTGTCAAAGATTCCATAGAACTTTGTCAGATTGTTTCTCCAAGCTTCCAAGTTCTACGTTGCCGCAAGAAAGCATTACTTTAAAGGGTTGGTCTACACATCAGCTAATTTCACATCAGCAGCCATTGTAAAGTTTTCATCTCAAAGATGAAAACTATACCTCATGCAGGTGAAGGACCACAGAAAGTTAGAAGAAAGGAAGAGAGGAAAAGGAGAGAGAAAATTAAGAGAAGGAGAGTGGAGGAGTAAGAAGATAGGAAAAGAGAGTGGTAGAGAGGAGGAGAGAAGAGGAGATACTATAGGAGAGAGGAGGAGGAGAAAAGAAAAGGGGAGAGGAGAAAGTGAATGATGAAGGAAAGGAGAGAGGAGGAGGAGAGGAGGAGAGGAGGAGGGGAGATAGGTTGTAATTAGAGAAAAAAACTCAAATGTCGGTTCCGCTAGCTTAGGTTCTGACTTTGTCCCTCCCGTAGCAATCTGCCTGTTTGTAATTCCCCCCAGGGCAGCGCTGCTAATTTTCTGCTATGTTAGCGCTCTTTCCAAGGAACTGCTTATGTTAATAAAAAAGGAGGGTAAAATAACTGAGCAATTAAGCAATTAATGTGTTGAGGATTGAATTTTAGAAATATTGACATTTTCCTGCCCTCTCAACCAAGACCGGAAAGAGAAATAAAAACGAAAAAACTCAAACATAACTCTCGAGTCACCACCCTCGTTCTGGTACGTTCGTCCTTGACAAAATCAAATTAAATACGTGACGATATGTTTTGTTTTATGTTGTACGGACTGTGGTCTAAAGTTCGCAACTGTGCAAGATCTCTGAAACAAAACAGAGTATGGGGGAGATAAATAGGAAAGTGGAAAAAAGAGGAGGAGGGAGAGAGAGAAGAGGGAGGGAGAGGAGATGGGGAGAGAGGGAGAAAGAGGAGATGAGGAGAGAGGGAGGGAGAGGAGATGAGGAGAGAGGGAAGGAGAGGAGATGGGGAGAGAGGGAGGGAGAGGAGATGGGGAGAGAGGGAGAAAGAGGAGATGAGGAGAGAGGGAGGGAGAGGAGATGGGGAGAGAGGGAGAAAGAGGAGATGAGGAGAGAGGGAGGGAGAGGAGATGGGGAGAGAGGGAGGGAGAGGAGATGGGGAGAGAGGGAGAAAGAGGAGATGGGGAGAGAGGGAGGGAGAGGAGATGGGGAGAGAGGGAGAAAGAGGAGATGGGGAGGGAGGGAGGGAGAGGAGATGGGGAGAGAGGGAGGGAGAGGAGATGGGGAGAGAGGGAGGGAGAGGAGATGGGGAGAACCTTTCTGAGGCTGATCAAAACTTTGTACTTTATTTTGAAGGCATGAAAGTGTTGAGGTGAAGGAGAGGAAAGCTGAGGAAGATTACAGAGACAGTCCTAAGTGCTCTCTCTCTCTCCCTCCCTCCCCGCCTCTCTCTCTCTATCTCCTTCTCTCTCTGTGGAGATACAGGCTCTCTCTCTCTCCCTCTCTCTCTGTGGAGATACAGGCTCTTAGAGATGAGGTCTATTTTATGTTCCACGTCAGAGTAAGTAACACCCAACTGCTTGGTCACCATGGCCCATCAGCCAGGCCCGTCTCCACATCAAGGATAAGAAAGTGTGTGTGTGTGTACATGACTGGGTGTGTTTGTGTGTGTGTGTGAGTGCATGTATGTGTTTGGGTTGTACCTGTTGCTTTCTCCATTCAGGAACTAAAAGGTGACTGGAACATTTTCAGACAGACAGCACAACACCTCTCTCGTCTCCACTCTCTCACTTTGAACCCAACTTTACTTCAAAATCCCTCTCCAACCTGATGTCCGCCCCCAGCCTTCCAGCCTCCCCAGCATTCCAGTCCCCCCCAGCCTTCCAGCCCCCAGCCTTCCAGCCCCCCCCAGCCTTCCAGCCCCCCCAGCCTTCCATCCCCCAGCCTTCCAGCCCCCCCAGCCTTCCAGCCCCCAGCCTTCCAGCCCCCCCCAGCCTTCCAGCCCCCCCAGCCTTCCATCCCCCAGCCTTCCAGCCCCCCCAGCCTTCCAGCCCCCAGCCTTCCAGCCCCCCCCAGCCTTCCAGCCCCCCCCAGCCTTCCAGCCCCCCCAGCCTTCCAGCCCCCAGCCTTCCAGCCCCGCCAGCCTTCCAGCCCCCAGCCTTCCAGCCCCCAGCCTTCCAGCCTCCCCAGCCTTCCAGCCCCCAGCCTTCCAGCCCCCTCAGCCCCCAGCCTTCCAGCCCCCCCAGCCTTCCAGCCCCCCCAGCCTTCCAGCCCCCAGCCTTCCAGCCTCCCCAGCCTTCCAGGCCCCCCAGCCTTCCAGCCCCCAGCCTTCCAGCCCCCCCAGCCCCCAGCCTTCCATCCCCCCCAGTCCCAGCCCCCCCAGCCCCCAGCCTTCCAGCCCCCAGCCTTCCAGCCTTCCAGCCTCCCCAGCCCCCACCCTTCCAGCCCCCAGCCTTCCAGCCCCCAGTCTTCCAGCCCCCCCAGCCCCCAGCCTTCCAGCCCCTAGCCTTCCAGCCTCCCAGCCCCCACCCTTCCAGCCCCCAGCCTCCCAGCCTTCCAGCCCCCAGCCTTCCAGCCCCCCCAGCCCCCACCCTTCCAGCCCCCAGCCTTCCAGCCTCCCCAGCCTTCCAGCCCCCAGCCTTCCAGCCCCCCCATTCCCAGCCCCCCCAGCCCCCAGCCTTCTAGCCCCCTCAGCCCCCAGCCTTCCAGCCCCCAGCCTTCCAGCCCCCAGCCTTCCAGCCCCGCCCCCAGTCCCAGCCCCAGTCCCAGCCCCCAGCCTTCTAGCCCCCTCAGCCCCCAGCCTTCCAGCCCCCAGCCTTCCAGCCCCCCCAGCGCCCAGCCTTCCAGTCCCTTCCATTTCCGTCTCTCTTTCCCTCTCTCTGTCCCACCACCCTAGTTCCCTCTTTCTCTCTCTTCCTTCTGTTGTGTCATCCGTTTATCTCCTGACCATGGCAGAGCCTGTCTCTCTTCCTCCCCCAGGGACACGTGTTTGGCCCCCACATCCACCCCTGAAATTCACCTCTGACAAACAGACGGATGGGTGGAATGATAGAAGGATGGAGGGATCAGGGGATGGAGGGATGGAGGATTGAGGGATGTGGTTATTGAATGCTGGAGGGAGTGGAAAGGTGTGGTAATAAGAAGGGATGGAGTTGGCTGAGGTATGGAGGATGGAGGGATGGCGAAGGAGTAGACACGTAACCACGCCCCTCTGCTGCCATGTCATCGATCCGCCTTCATAGCCGTCGCCGCGGCAACCCCTCCGAATAGAATATGCTTCCTTTCAATCACTTGACACGACTCTTTACTTTCTCTCTCCTTTCATTCTCTCGTTCGTTCCCCTAAAGCTCTTCTCTGTCGTTCGCTGGCTATGGTGAGTGTGCAAGAGAGAAAGAGAGAGAGAGAGAGAGAGAGGGGTGGAGGAGGAGAGAGAAGGTGGAGGAGAGAGAGGGGTGGAGGGAGAGAGAGAGAAAAGAGTAAAAGAGGGAGGACAAGAAAGAGAAAGAGAGACAGAGAGAGAGGGAGAGAGAGAGAGAGAGAGAGAGAGAGAGAGAGAGAGAGAGAGAGAGAGAGAGAGAGAAAGAGAGAAAGAGAGAGAGAGAGCTCCTCCAGTAACCACCCTGACCATCAATCCTCTCCCCTGTTCGATGCTTGACTGTGATTGCTGTCAACAGAATGTAGCAGTGTCTCATTACGCAGAGACTATCCTGCTGTTTGTCTTTAGGGTGGGAGTTGAGACAGACTCAGCTCCAGCAGCCCTCACTCTAACCTCCCAAAGCTCACAAATACCACAAGTATATCTCATTCAAATGGACAAAATTTGAAATGAATGTTCATTACATGTATCTTTTTCCCACGACTCGAAGTGTACTGAATGATGTACAGATTTTCTACGCTTTCCATATGTGTAGGTCTGTTTGACCTTCCAGTTAAAGTGTGGTGTGTTTTGGTAGATGTGCTCTGTGCTTTTGTTCAGGACTGGGCTTTAACTACCAGGTGTGATGTCGTAGGGTCCTACTGATGGTGACTAATATCAAACCTGGAACATGTGAGTGCATCTTCTTCTCCCCTCCTCTTTCCATCTCCTCTCTCCCCACCTTTCCTCTCTCCCCACCTCCCCTCTCCTCTCTCCCCACCTCTCCTCTCTCCCCACCTCCTCTCTTCTCCCCTCTCCTCTCTCCCCACCTCCCCTCTCCTCTCTCCCCACCTCTCCTCTCTCCCCACCTCCTCTCTTCTCCCCTCTCCTCTCTCCCCACCTCCCCTCTCCTCTCTCCCCACCTCTCCTCTCTCCCCACCTTTCCTCTCTCCCCAACTCCTCTCTTCTCCTCTCTCCCCACCTCCCCTCTCCCCACCTCCTCTCCCCTCTCCTCCCCTCTCCTCCCCTCTCCCCAGCTCCCTTCTCCTCCTCAGGAACTGTGATGAGATCTGTCATCACCATAGCATTGGGGCAATCAGGAAACTGTTTGATCACTGAGGCAGCCTCCTGGCGCCGGGGATGCTGGGTAAACGGGGATCCTGCTGTTCCTCCTCCCTGTAAGGGACCCGGGGGACTGCCCGGGTAAACAAACCCAACGACGCTGAGCTCAGATGAGACTAGATCATAAACCTAACGGACCGTTTACTCAGTTTGTTCTCACATTAGATGTGTGGGCCTACATTTATTGTCTTATTTAAAGTGTGTGTTGGTGTTGGTGTGTGTTTGCATATCTAGGTGTGTGTGTGCACTTGTGTGCCCATTTGTGTGTGTGCATATGTGTTTGTGCGTGCATGCGTGAATGTCTGTGCGTGTGTGTGCGTTACAGATTGTTTGTTTTCATATCGACTCTCATCTCAGAACCCAGTTGAGCTACTGATGCACTGCAACTCAAGCATGCTATCTCCCACCATCTCTCTTTCTTCCTCTCTCTCTATCTCCCCCACCATCTCTCTCTTGCCCTCTCTCACCATCTCCCTCTCTCTCTCTGTCTCTCTCTCTCCCACCATCTCCCTCTCCCCAACTATCTCCCACCATCACCCTCTCTCTCTCTCTCTCTCTCTCTCTCTCTCTCTCTCTCTCTCTCTCTCTCTCTTTCTACCTCCCTCTCTCTCTCTCTACCTCCCTCTCTCTCTGTCTCTCTCTCTCTCTCTCTCTTTCTACCTCCCTCTCTTTCTCTGTCCCCCTCTCTGTTGGCGGTTTGGGGAGATGCAGGGAGATGCAGGGTATCAAGGTCCTGATGCACCGTGACAAGCAGCAAGCTCCTCTCCTGCCAAACAGTGGAAGCACTGTTCAGACAGGACAGCAACGTTCAGGTATTCCTCACTCTAAATGACTCGGCAATGACATGAGTGTGCATCTGTGTGTGTGTTTGGTCCCAGGTCTAAATACAGATACAGAAGTCTCAGGAAAGACTTGTTCATGTAGAGTCTATAAGTAAGAGTGAGGCTGTGCATGGGAGACATAGCGTGTGTGTCTAGTTTTATGTGTGAGAGTTCCAGATGCTCTATGTGTGTGGGTGTGCGTTAGTGTAATCTGTGTGTGAGTGTATTGTTTTGTGTGTGTGTGTGTGTGAGACTGTGTGTCATAGTTAGCATTGGGTCATATCAAATCCCTGTCAAAGGCTTTACCTGTGGCACTCAGATGAAAGGGGCGGGGGGGAGGATAGAGTGTCATGCTACACTCTCACAACTTCCTTAATCTCCTTCTGCTAATTCCACCAGTGTGGAGTCGTCATGGCGGTCGGCGGCGGGTCTCTCAGATTTGTTTTTACGCTGAGACGTAGAAGTGTAAATAAATCATCTTAACAAGCCGGCGCGCTAGCGAGCGACTCGCCCGTTTAGCGCTGGAGAGCCGTTGAGATAGTGACACGCCGCGAGGATTGTCTCCTCGTCTCCCTATGCACCCCGGGCGTAATCCTAGCCGCCGTCGCCGCGACAACGCACCTTCAGCGGCTTAGGCAGGTGATCAGCGCAACCGACGGTAGCTCACAATGATCTTGTCTGGGACGGACTTAGCAAACATCAGACTCATTTCATGCCTCTCTCCCTCCCTCCCTCCCTCTCTCCCTCCCTTCCTCTCTTTTCTTCTTTTTCCTCTACTTAATCTTTTCTCTCCTTTGATTCTGTGTTTCATGTTTTTGACACGTTTTTCTTTTGTGTGTGCCGTCCTGGTGGGGGGGGTTAGGGCTGTCTGACATCGCTGCTCCGGGTTAACAGCGCTGATCTGGAGGCACGCTGGAGTGGATCCTGAAGAGATGCTTCAGGGAGTTATACACACGGGAAGCTAAATAAACTACTGCAAAACAAACCTTTGTGTCAAACATGCCCAGGCTCTGACATCCTAGTGTGTGTGTGTGTGTGTGTGTGTGTGTGTGTGTGTGTGTGTGTGTGTGTGTGTGTGTGTGTGTGTGTGTGTGTGTGTGTGTGTGATGCTGTGAAGAGTGTGGCTTACTTAGCACAATCTTCAATAAGACCACTCCCCACTGTTGAATGTCCTAGATAACAGTGGTGAACAGTGGTGTATAGATAACAGCTTGTATATCCCACCAAGACTGTTTGGCCAAGACTTATATACACTGCATAACCTACGTAGACATTGTACTAGACTGTATATCCTAGATGGGAGGGTGGAGGGAGAGGGAGGAGAGAGGAGGAAGAGGAGAGAGGAGGGAGGATAGGGGAGGAGGAGGAGGAGAGAGGAGGAAGAGGAGAGGAGGGATCAGGAGGAGGGAGGAGAGAGGAGGGAGAATAGAGGAGGAGGAGGAGGAGGAGGAGGAGGAGGAGGAGGAGGAGGAGGAGGAGGAGGAGGAGGAGGAGAGAGGAGGAGGGAGGAGAATAGAGGAGCAGAGTGCTTTTACTGTCCTCCCCAGAGCACAGGAGCCTCCACAGCACAGTATTGATCTACTAAAAACTCCATGTTCCCATGGCGATCTCCAAGATGAGATGACCTGATATGAGATGAGGGCTCCAGACACTGGGGAGAGAGAGAGAGAGAGAGAGAGAGAGAGAGAGAGAGAGAGAGAGAGAGAGAGAGAGAGAGAGAGAGAGAGACTGGGGTGGGGGACAGAGAAAGATTGGCAGAGGGAGTAAAGAGAGAGAGAGACAGGATGAACTGTGGACCTGAAGCCGTGCTGAAAGTGTGGCTATAAATGCAGTCTAGTGTTATTGGTGGTGTGCACTCATGGGTACAGACATTAAGACAGGTTTATCTGCTATCACAGAAGAAGCAGGCGGAGGTTCAGGGAAGGCGGAGGACTGCGGAGGTGAAGGAAGGCTGCTTTGTACAGTGTTGATTATTTTAAAACACAATTCAGTTGCACCTGTGGCAAATTGCTTTACTTATTGCAATTAACTGCAAAGTTGTTTGTTATTGGTCTGCTAATTGATTACTCTCTTTATACGGGCCTGTAACAAATGTCAATTTATCATTAAGGCCAAGCTTATAAAAATACTATACACAAGGGCCAATGTTTTGCTTCAGATATAAGTGATGTGGTTGACTTAATATTGCAATCGCTTAGATGACAAGTACTTCGTTAAATTCGCAAATTGTTGTCATGAATTGTGATTTAACCAAAGACAGCGGTAAAGGAGAGGCTGTTATGGAGCTATGGCGCTTCCACGTGGACAAAGGGAGAACCGACGGAGAATCACAGTCCCTGCATAACCTGTATGGATGCGGAGGTTGAAGACCTGGAACATTGATAGTTTTACGGACCTGACGGTTCGGCCCTCCCACAGTTTTCGCCCCTGCTGTTCCTGATCCGTCCTATGGGGGGAGAGTATACCGCAACATAATGTTACTGTGAAAACTAAATAACTAACAAAAAAATCGTATATTTGTGTGTATTAGTCTAGTCATTTTTCATTCTGATAAGACAGGACTGTTGTTTGCCTAGTTAGCTAGCTAGCTAATCACTTTTCTAAATAACCCACCGAAGAACAATAACTTAAGCAGATTATTTAACATACTTTAGCATGCATTTTGTCGAATACATTTCGCGATGGCCGGGAATCGAACCCAGGTCAGCCGCTGTGGGATGCTTCTCTCAATCGCATAAGAAAACGGCGAAATAGCGCCCCTCCATAGCGGCCATAAATGTTAGTATTCCATATGGGTACGACTAGCCATAGAGAATGAATGGGAAAAGTTAAGGAAGTTAAGACTACCCAGAATCCTTTTCGGCATGAGTTACTGGTATCTTAGTGAGCGCTATCACCCACCACGCGTTGGTGGTATAGTGGTGAGCATAGCTGCCTTCCAAGCAGTTGACCCGGGTTCGATTCCCGGCCAACGCATAGTTTTTTTTTTTTTTTACTGAATATATGCAAAGGTTATCCCTTTTTTTTACGCATAGTGGTCACTACAGTGGACAGCTATTCAAAACTCTGTTTCTTGTATATGGATGGGTTTTGGTGGTTTAGTTGCACATCAGCCACTCTCGTGGACGCTATTGCGTCATCCCATACACTTCTACCCATTGGCCAGTTCTAAGTGAAACAACATTTTCGAAATTCCAATATGGCCGACGTATTTTCAAAAACGCTAGCTAGCGCATAAATATCTTGCCAATCCTTTTATAGAAGAACACCATCGTAGGTAAATACAATTTTGTAATATAAAGTAACTACTAAGGTGCAATACTATTGTTAAATCTTCGAAGTATTGCTTTTATTTTGGGAGGAAATCACAATTGATCATTTGTCCACTAAATTGGACATCATGCGTCTCTGGCTTTAAGTCAACCACAATTTATTGTAGTACTGCAACTTTGATGTTCTTGAGAACACTTCATCTGCAACAACTTTTTGGGCTGTTATAATTTGATTTATGTTTTTTTTTTTTTACCTGCCTGTTGGTTTTTGCTCCAACAACACTAATTTCACTTTATTCTACACTAGTTACCTGATCAACCAGCTAATTATTAGATTCAGGTGTGCTAGATTGTTGGGGCTAAAACCTACAGGCAGGTAGCTCCCCAGGAGCAGGGTTGGAGACCACTGGTTTAGATGTTTCTCACACCTCATTCAAATGATTGAGTTGTTATCTCGCTCAGCAGAAGTCTGATAACGACCATTCATTTGAATCAGGTGTGTTGGAGCAGGGGAAACAAACAGGGCAAGCATGTCCCTAAAGACCACCTGGTCAGGTCAGCAGCCTCTATGCCCAGATTAACCAGACTACCCTGGTTTGTAAACGGATCCCGTTTAATGGGTACGGACAGACACATACTTTGAACGTGAATTAATGTTATTAATTTATAACGGTTAAGTATGAATTGTCTGATAGAGTCATTTTGACATCAGTTATTTATGAGTAGTGAAGTGAATCTGTCAGTTGGTGAGCAGCTTTCTACACGGAGGCTAGCTCTGGCAGCATCCTCCATGCTCCAGAATGCCCACAGAATATTTCATCTGTTGCTCAGCAACATGCAAGGTCGAGTAGGCTTTCTTGATTTGAGTGCTGTGGATTTAAACTTTTAGTGCAATCTTAATCATTTTATCCTTGTACAAGTGCACATTTTATATAGACTACTTTACTCAAGATGATCATTTTAGATGCATTGAGCAAACACATCCGTGACGCTTGCTGAAGTAATATCACACTTTGCTAGCGGTTAGGGAGTCGGGCTATTAAACAGAAGGTTGTTGGTTCGATTACCGGCCGTGCCAAATGACGTTGTGTCCTTGGGCGAGGTACTTCACCTTACTTGCCTAGGGGAGAATGTCCAAGTATTTACTGTAAGTTGCTGTAAATAAGAGCGTCTGCTGAATAAAGGTAAAATGTACAAACACACTCGCACAACTGCTGGTGATACACACATACAGCTCTGCAGGCAAGGCACACATGCACACACGTGTGGACTTCTGTGTGTGTGTGCAAGACACCCAGGGAAGAGAGCATCCTGTATCTGGTCCTCTCTAAAGGATGCATCCTGGACCCGTATACTAATCCACACAGAGTACTCCATACTGTGGTGAGTGTCCTTCACAGGTCAGGAGCACCTGCACCCTCAGCTGTCCAGCTGTCCACCTCCCCCTCCCCTCACCCCCTTCCTCCCTCCCCCCTCCCCCTCACCCCTCCCTCCCTCCCCCTCCCCCCTCTCCCCCCTCCATCCCTCCACCTCCTTCCCCCCTCCCTTCCACCTCCTTCCCCCTCCCCCTCCCACCTCCCTCCCCCCTCCCCCCCTTCCCCCTCTCCCTCCACCTCCCCCCCCTTCCCCCCTCCCCCCCTCCCTCTCAGTCAAGATGTGAAGTGGCTTTCACAGCCGGGACCAGTTCAGCGCCCGGCCACTAGGTGGTGCTGCTTTGTCTGAGAAGGAGGATGAGCAGGAGGTGGGCGTGGTGGCTGTTTGTCCTCAGATGTGGTTCCTGGGCCCGGGGCGTGGCCCAGAGCAGCTGGCTGTGTGATGTGGACGGGTGGTGGTCAGGAGAGTCCTGGAGGGTGGACATGAAAGAAGATGTAGATGTTTTGGTGGTAACCCAGGTTGCAAGCGGGGGATGATGATCTGGTGATCTCTCTGTCTCTCTACTTTCTCTCTCCTCTATCTCTCTGCCAGCTTCTCTCTGTCACCTCTCTCTCTCGCTCCCTCTACCGCCCTCTCCCTCCCCTTCTCCTTCCCTCTGTCCCACTCCTCTCCCTCCCTCTCTTCCCTCCAGGATGTGGGTTCCAGCGAGGGTGAGCTGGTTCTCTCTCGGGGCCTCCCGGCCCCCCCGGTCTCCGCCCTGCTCCAGTCCTCCAGCGACCTCACGTCCAGCCCGGTTGAGAGACAGGGTCACCTGGGTACTGGGTGGTTAGAGGGCTGGTGGCTGGGGGGTGTAGCGAGTTAGAGGCCTTGGGCCGGGGACTGCAAACCATTTATTCTCCTTATTGCAGCTGGTGGCAGCCACCAGTTCTCCCAGTCATAAAGAAGAGCTTTAATGAGAGCCTCTCCACCTCTCCTCTGATGTGGTCATGCAGAGACTAGCAGACAACATGAGCAGCCACCATTAAACCAGACCAGAGGAACCATAACTAGACCTCAACCATGCAGAACCACTCCCCTCTGGTGCCAGCCACATCACTTTCAACAGGCCACGCCCCTCGGCTGGAGACCGCACCCCTTTGGCACAAAGGCCACTCCCCCTCTGATTACTGTTCTGGAGAGATTTTGAAGCGCACACCATCTGAGCTGAGCTGTAGACAGGAAGTGTTCCTAAATACATCCTGTGTTTTCTTTCTCAGGTGATTATGAACCCCCGGACCAAGCTTCCTCTCCTCCACCTCTTCCTGCTCCTCCTCCTCCTTCTCCTCTTCCTCCCCCACCCTACCAGCTTAGAGACCTCCTTCCTGTCATCAGTGCCCCTCCATGGGACAACCCCCCCCCTCCACGTCCCTTCCCCCCCTCCCCCCTCCACACAGATGAGGCCAGGGAGGTGGGAACACCACAGGTGGTGGTGCGTCCGGCCCAGCCAACCACAGGAGAGCATCTGGTCCTCCAGGCAGACACCAGGACGGAGCAGGAGCCCCCGGAGGAGATCAGGCAAGACTGGTCCTGGTCCTGGTCCTGGTCCTGGTCCTGGTCCTGGTCCTGGTCCTGGTCCTGGTCCTGGTCCTGGTCCAGCCTCAGCCCCGACCCCAGCCTCAGCCCTGACCGCAGCCTCAGCCCCGACCCAAGCCTCAGCCCCGACCCCAGCCTCAGCTCTGACCCCAGCCTCAGCTCTGACCCCAGCCTCAGCCCCGACCCCAGCCTCAGCCCCAGCCCCAGCCTCAGCCCCGACCCCAGCCTCACCCCCTGGCCCAGGCAGGAACCAGAGGGCTAAGGTACAGATGGACGGTTGAGTGCCTTGGAAACCCATCACAGGTCATGTAGAAAGCCTATTTACGTAAAATAAATATTCACAGCGAATGCAGAGACATTGGATACAGCAAAGAGCTAATGTATGAACATGTGGAGATTATGTCGAACTTTCTAGATGAATGGGTATGGGAAGGGCAAGAGATTAGACTCAGATCCTGATTGCACATCCGATGTAAACACCCACAAGATCTTATCTCAGCTGGGGCTTGGAACAGTTTGGGGTTTCTAGAATGATCTGACAGTTTAGAGTACAGTAAGGATTTACTTCATGTATTCATTGTGTGCCCTTAAAAGCCACAAATAAATCATTGTAAATAGTTAAATGTGAAACACACAAAAACTGCATAGATGTACATATTCTTTGAAGGACAAGCCTTGAACAAAGGGAGGCGACCAGGCAAGACCGTCACTTCCGACTAATGAGATCCACATTCTAAACATCCACTCCCAGATTCCAGCACAGATTAAACCCTTTTAATCTGTTTTAATCTAGAGCTGTGATATAAGCCTCCCTGCCAACCCCGGTAATCTCCATCCACACTCCTCCCTCGGGGATCTGTAAGCCAGTTGGTCTGGCTCTGAGAAGACACTCCCGCCCCACGCTCAGAAGACCAGCATGCATTGCAGGGTTTAGCGTGCGTCCCTAACAGCCCCTCGCAGAGTGAATCATGATTTCCACTGCACTGCTAATGGGTCAATAAAAGTTATTTCACAGCTCAGTGACGCAACCATGGTTTACACTGGGGGATGACTAATCAAACCTGGCAACCCGCTAGGTCTGGGGGGAACTGACCCTAGGCCGTGTGGATGTTCTGTAATCTGCTAGAACGTTGCTAGAACATCGTTACATCAGAAAGCAGTAGAGTCCCATAGTATGATGAGCCGACCTCTGACCTGTGTTTCTACCAGAGCCCGTGACACTCTCAGATAGAGGAGCCGCCCTCGGCAACAAGACTCATCTCAGAGTTGTCGTTAGGCAGGCATGATGGGATGGCTGCAGCTCGGTGGTTAGAGAGTTTGACAGTTGATCACAAGTTCTCAGGTTCAGATGTTGTTTGAGAGAAGTGTGTTGGATCAAAACACGTAGTTACTGTGTTGAAAACCTGTCATCCTCTATTAGAGACTCCTGCCACGAGCACTACATGGGCAGAGAGGTGGGATGTCTATTCTAACTCCGGTTATTGACATTTAGAAAAGTTGTGTGTGTGTGTGTGGGGGGGGGGGGGCAGCAGCAGCAACATAGTGAGAGAACTCTGATTAAAATATTTTCTGCTACCTACATCTCTTTCTATCTCCTCTCTCTCCTCATCCCTCCTCCTCTCCTCTGTGAGAAGCCCCTACGCCCAGCCTCAGCCCCAGCCCGAACCCCAGTCCCTGCCTCAGTCCCTGCCTCAGTCCCTGCCCCAGTCCCTGCCCCAGTCCCTGCCCCAGTCCCTGCCTCAGTCCCTGCCCCAGTCCCTGCCTCAGTCCCTGCCTCAGTCCCTGCCCCAGTCTCAGCCCCAGCCCGAACCCCAGTCCCTGCCTCAGTCCCTGCCCCAGTCCCTGCCCCAGTCCCTGCCCCAGCCCCTGCCCCAGCCTCAGCCCAGTCCCAGCCCCAGTCCCTGCCCCAGTCCCTGCCCCAGCCCCTCCCCCAGCCTCAGCCCAGTCCCAGCCTCAGTCCCTGCCCCAGCCCCTGCCTCAGCCCAGCCCCTGCCCCAGCCCCTGCCCCAGCCCCTGTCCCAGCCTCAGCCCCTGCCCCAGCCTCAGCCCCTCCCGTGCCCTCCTCCACAACAGGCTGGCAGGCCTGCGGAGGTCAAACTGCTGAGTACAAGCCTTCAGACAGCCAGCGCTTTATAGACCAAGGGTTAGGGCTACGGTTAAGTTTGGGCTGAATTCTGTGCATGGTCATCCGCAAACAATTGTATTGTATAGTAACAAAATGATACACTGGGATAAAATGTGAGACGCACATTTGCGTCTAAAATGAGAAAATTGTCTGTTTAGCCATGCTGTGTGAGCTGGCAGTTTTGCTGGGAAAGTTGATATCACAGGCTTGAATGTACATCTGTAGGACTGCTGGTTATCTTTATCCTTATTTAATGTTCCTTTTAATTAGCCTCAAGTGCAAGCTGACAAACCTAAATGATCTTAAATGATGACTACATCTCAGAATAGTTCAGTGTCTGTAACCATGCAGTTCCTCTTTTGACTGCCCCTGGTCTGGAAACAGCCAGTAAGAGTCAAGTAGTAGACAGATCTGAACAGATAATTAGATAGTTTCACTCTTTTTTGACACTAGTGTTGATGAATTCTGCCCCTCCCTCTACCCTTCTCCCACTTTCTCTTTCTTGTTAACTCTCCATCCCTCTCTCTCCCTTCCTCTCTCCCCTCCTTCCCGTGCTTCTCTCCCACTTTCTCCCTCTCCCTCCCTCCCTCCCTCCCTCCCTCCCTCCCTCCCTCCCTCCCTCCCTCCCTCCCTCCCTCCCTCCCTCCCCCTCACCTCCCTTCCTCCTCCTCCCTCACCTCCCTCCATCCCCCCCACAATCACCTTACACACACACACACACACACAGACAAATACACCACAACTCTTCGTACTATACTATTAATACTTTAGTATCCAGACACAACTGTGTCCCATGGCAAAACGTATAGAACTTGTATGAAAGCAGATACCATCTTACCAATATAGACAATAAACTGTAGTTTTATCAACGTACCAGTTGATACGTTTTCTTTACAGCTTCCACTTCATACATTTTTATAGCGATAGACAGAATTGTACCTACTTTTAGACATCATTCATTAAACCTAGTATGTGCTTGAAAATATTTGTAACATTAAACAACTTTGCAAACACGTCCTCACTCAACAGTACTGGTTAACATGGACGCGATTATATATAATTGTTTTATAAGTTCACTAACCTACTTCTTTATATGACTAAATAACGTCAGGTTAAAGATGATTCCATTGTCAGTCATTTGTCTCTGTTCCTATAACAGGATTTGTCACGGGTAGTGGGGCGAGCTTCGCTCTGTGGCAGCAAGTCTGAAAGAGAGGGTGGGCGTGACGTCATGGCACAGTGCCGCGTCCATGTTCCGTTTTTTTTCTCTCTCTTTTTCTTCAGTTTGGACTAAAACGCGAAGTGTGTTCAGAGTTGATGAGTTGTAGAAGAAGGCCTACTGAAACCTCCACAGAATGCTAGTTGCTGATTGTAGCGCGGACGGCAAATTGCGTTTAGATCGCCGATGTAAGAAATACTTTGACCCGTATCGATCTAACTTCTTAGTTCTCTAGTTTTTCACAAGTGATTTGTTTTAACCCGTTGATAGCGAAGATCTGACGCGTTTCGTGTCTTCGTTGCCAAGGCTTTTCCGCTAGAACTGGACACTGACCTCCGTTCTTAAGGGAAGCTGCCTCGGTCGAAGTTCCCCGCATGAGCGACTTCGGACGGGTTTCGGCTGTGGCAGTTCGAGGTCTCAAAGATGCGGATGCCCAAAGTAGGAAGAATATTTCTCGCGACGTGTGTTGGCTCACTTTTTATCCTGCTGTTGTACTTTCAGAGCACCTCAAAGCCAGGTAAGTGTGTGTCACAGCCTAATGACTGTCGCTGCCTGTTTGCGTGGCTGTCTGCCGTAGCTGCTACAGTAGGTTCCTTAGGAACGGGTTGGCAGTTATTGTTAGCTAGCGCTACGTTTGTTGGCAGGGTCTCGGTCGTTGCCTTTCGTCCTATCGCCTCGCCGGTAAATTATATAAATTATCCTCGTCCCTGGTGATTTGTATATGGAGTAGCCTATGTCCAGCACTACAGTATAGTTTGAGACGGTGCCGTTTCATAAACCATTTATAGCTATAGCTGGGCCATACGTTGCATGCGGTGTCACGTTTCTGGGTCTGCCAGGGTGAATTTGAGCCCACATGAGGCTGTGCCAATTCGCCAAACTGGCCACGGTGGACTGAATGCGTTGTGTGTGTGTGTGTGTGTGTGTCGAGAGGAGGAGAGAGACAATGGAAGTGTATGAATAAGCTCACTGTGAACAGAGGAATGTTTTGAAAGCCTCCTCTGAGAGACCCTGGCACATTCCTCTGCCTTTTCAACTCTGCCCTCCTCCTTCTCCCCTTCCTTCCTCCTCCTCCTCTCCTCCTCAGCCTGGCTCAGGGGGTTGCAAGTACTGACACTGGGTGACAGAAAGACTGAGAGGGAAGATGAATAAGGAGGGAGAGGAAGGTGTCAGGTGAGAAGGATGATGGGAGTACTGAGATGAGCTGTGGAAAACAAGGATCCATGATGCTAGAGAGAGAGGAGGGGGGGGGGGGGGAGAGGACCCTCAGAAGCTCCTAAGGGATTGTTTCTGACCTGAATCAGTTTTCTGTGGAACCTGCCACACCAGGAAGGTTTCTCTGTTCTGGAAGGGTTCTGAGGGTTCTCCTGCTGTTCCAGTGTTCTAAAGCAGCCGTTCTCCAGAGTGTAGAGAGCCACAGTGGCTGACAGCCTATAGGAGCTGGGGCGCATGATTGACAAACAGCTCAGTTTACTGGTGAAGGCAGGCCTGTTCAGACCTGCTCTTAACACACAGATCTTACTATCTCTCTTTCTCTCTCTCCTTAACTTTCTCTGTCTATTTCTTTCTCTCCATCTCACACATACACAAGTCTTTCTCTCACACACATTAGACTGGCCGTATGATCCTGGTAGGGCAGCCAGCCTGACCTCTGATTCTTTCTGTCTGTCTCTCTCTGACTCTTTCTGTCTGTCTCTCTCTGACTCTTTCTGTCTCTCTCTCTCTCTCTCTCTCTCTTGTCTCTCTCTGTCTCTCTCTATGCACAGCTGTCAGTCACACAGGCCTTGCAGACAGACAGTACAATTCCATAAAGACCTGCTGCTGTAAAACCACAGAAGATAAGAGGAGATAAGATAAGGGAGGAGACAGGAGAGGAGATAAGATAGGGAGAGGAGAAGATTAGAGGAGAGCAGGGCATGAGAACTCGATAGAGGAGAAGGGGAACTGGCATGAGGCAACTTGTTGGTAGAACTGTCATAGTTATTGAAACCTCTCAACTCCACAAACCTGCTGTCTGTCTCTCCCTTCCTCTCGCTCTCTTGCTTTCTGTCTCTTTCCCTTCTCCCTCTCTTAGTCTCTCCCTCTGTCTTATCCCTCCCTATTTTCTCGGTAGTTCTCTTCTGTAGGAATGCCTAGCAGAGTTCCAGAGAGCTGAAGGGAGCTCGAGCCAGGACATCCAGTTCACATCTTCTGGACTGCAGCTCGAGACAATTAAACCCCAGTACGCTTCCAACACAAGCCATGTGCTCTCCTGCAGGCAGGCAGGCACACACTCTCAACTAGTCAACCACACACACACATCTTACTATCTCTCACACACGGGTATCTTAACTCTCACACTTCTCACTACGACTAACTCTCAGACCGGCAGGACGAACCAGATAGCCTGACCTCCCCTTTCTTTCTGTCTTTCTGCCCCTTTTATTCTGTCTGTCTCCCTCTCCGTGAGTGAGTGTGTGTGTGTGTGTGTGTGGGGGGGGGGCAGGGCAGAGCAGAGCAGGGGAGGGGAGGGAGGACGAGTTTGTGTGACGGTGTGTCTTGGGTCTGGGTTCAGGAGCTCGTATCGGTCCTCTGATCGGAGGAAGAGCAGCACCAGACCAGGACCCATGAAGGATCAAACACACAAACAGCCTGCTGCTAAGTCTGTGGGGTTTGAAGGTCAGAGAGCATTTTGAAACTGAACACAGACAAGACATACCTCCAGACTCACAGGCTTACTGGCCTCAACCCACACACTCCTGCTCCACACACACGTGAAACCCTGGTCACATCAGTCTGACAAGCTTGGACACCTACCCCACACACACACACCGTCTCTGTCTCTCTGTCCTTTTCTGTCTCTCTTCCCTCCTCTTCTCTCTCTCTCCTCCTATTCTCTCTGTCCTCTCTCTCTCTTGCTCTTCTCTCTTCTGCAGCTCATAACCACAAGATTTATCACACGGGCTGGTCAGCTGTCAGTCAGACTGGAGGACTTTCTCAGGACTTCTTCTGTGTTTTTCTGCACTGGGCTTCTCTTCTGTCCCTCTTCTTCTGTGCTGTGGTGTTGTGAGCACCAGTTATGTTCCTGTTAGATTCCATATCTAATATCATGTTGACTCGACAATTTCACTAGTTGGACCTCCTACACCTTACTTAAGTGTTTCATACACACACACCACACACAGGCACAGCACAATTAGCATATTTCGACAAACCAAAAGATACTCTACAAGTATTTTCAAACTAACACACAAATAAGGTTGGCATTGTGCCAGCCACCACCTCAACTCCCAGTCCTCTACACCCAGTGTGTGGGTGTGGGTGTGTCATCACTGCAACAACTGCCACGGCAGCACTGCCTCTTTCCCCCTCTCTCTCACACACACACGCTCACACACACAGTGGGGGAGGAGTGTGTACGTGTGTGTGTGTGTGTGTAGCGTAGGACCGGTGACTGTTCATCATGACCCGTTGGAGTTTGAGGTCAGGCGTGTCATGATCTTAATCTGCAAACTTCCTGTTTCACCAAGCTGGGTCGACGTTTCATTAGCATGTGCTGTCTGCTTCCTGTATCAGTTACCATGGGCAGTGTGTGCTTCCTGTATCAGTTACCATGGGCAGTGTGTGCTTCCTGTATCAGTTACCATGGGCAGTGTGTGCTTCCTGTATCAGTTACCATGGGCAGTGTGTGCTTCCTGTATCAGTTACCATGGGCAGTGTGTGCTTCCTGTATCAGTTACCATGGGCAGTGGCTGCTTCCTGTATCAGTTACCATGGGCAGTGTGTGCTTCCTGTATCAGTTACCATGGGCAGTGTGTGCTTCCTGTATCAGTTACCATGGGCAGTGTCTGCTTCCTGTATCAGTTACCATGGGCAGTGTCTGCTTCCTGTATCAGTTACCATGGGCAGTGTCTGCTTCCTGTATCAGTTACCATGGGCAGTGTGTGCTTCCTGTATCAGTTACCATGGGCAGTGTGTGCTTCCTGTATCAGTTACCATGGGCAGTGTGTGCGTGTGTCTGTGTGTGCGTTATGTAGCTGACCAGTGTTGGATTGTTGAAACGCGTCTATCTCTTAAAGTTATTGTAGATTAGAATGTCTCACTTTCTCCTCTCTTCCCCTCTTCTCCTCTCTTCCCCTCTTCTCCTCTCTTCCCCTCTTCTCCTCTCTTCCCCTCTTCTCCTCTCTTCCCCTCTTCTCCTCTCTTCCCCTCTTCTCCTCTCTTCCCCTCTTCTCCTCATCTTTCTTCTCATCTCCTCTCCTCTCTTCTCTCATCTCTTTTCCTCTCATCTCTTCTCCTCTTCTCCCCTCTTATCTCTCATCTCTTTTCTGCTCTCTTCTCCTCTCTTCCCCTCTTATCTCTCATCTCTTTTCTGCTCTCTTCTCCTCTCTTCCCCTCTTATCTCTCATCTCTTTTCTGCTCTCTCCTCCTCTCTTCCTCTCTCCTCCTCTCTTCCCCTCTCCTCCTCTCATCTCTCCTCCTCTCTTCCCCTCTCCTCCTCTCATCTCTTCTTTTCTCCTGTCTTTTCCCACTCTTTTTCTTTTCTTAACCCTCCTTGATTATATCATCCTCTTCTCCTGTTCTCTCGCTTTTATCTCTCTCTCTCTCGTGATGTAAAGCAGGGCCATAGGGTCTCCTGGCATCAACACACATCCCCTCCCTGATACAGCTCCCTCCATCTGTCTGAAAGAGCACAGAGAGAGGAGAAGATAGGGTGTGGAGGAGGAGTGTACAGGAGGAGGAGGGGTTAGGAGGAGGAGGGATTGTTCTGCCAGGAGAACAGTGTCCCTACAGAAAGACTACCTTAAAGGAAGGAATGTGTTGTGTGATGTCAGGACAGAGGGGCAGTTTCTCCCCTGCTCTGCTCTGTCACGCTACAGTGATCCAACACAACACAGCTACTGGATGGAAACACTGCAACATCTGATCCCAGGTCAGCTTATACAGGCTGTGAGAGCAGATCCCAGGTCAGCTTATACAGGCTGTGAGAGCAGATCCCAGGTCAGCTTATACAGGCTGTGAGAGCAGATCTCAGGTCAGTTCATACAGGCTGTGAGAGCAGATCCCAGGTCAGCTTATACAGGCTGTGAGAGCAGATCCCAGGTCAGTTCATACAGGCTGTGAGAGCAGATCCCAGGTCAGCTTATACAGGCTGTGAGCAAAGTTCAGACCAGTGATGGGTATAGCTGAGTGGTTAGAGCATTTGACTGTAGATCTCAAGGTACCAGGTTCAAATCCCCCTGTGTGAACAGCCCTCCTCCTTATCTCCTCTAGTGGAGTCTACAGGGAACAGCAGCAGACCAGAGAAGGCCAGGAGGAGTCCTCTACAAACCCTCTACAATGGAGACCAGGTAACCACACACACAACAGCTGGTGCTCCAGTTGCTTCCTCCATCTCTGGTCCACACCAGGGCTCCAGCCGCCAGCCTCTGACTGTTGCCACGACGACTACCTCTCTTAAGCACCTCTTCAGCCAGTCATACCTCAGAAAGGCTTTTCGTTCGTGTGTTGGTGGTATGCATACTGAGGATTGAGTTTCCAATTGAGCTCGGTTACACACACTCATGCATACACAGTCCAGCTGTTTGTGTTTGTGAGTCAAGCTGTGACATTGAGTCCAGCTGTGTGTGTGTTCATCTCTCTCAAACTCCCACTTCCTTTGCCCCCCCTCCACCCCTCCTTCCTCCTCCCTCCCCTCTCCAGGTGGCATTGTCCGCCGCCCAGGCGTCCCTGCGAGGTCGAAGGTCACACCTGGAGGAGGGCTGCCTAAGCCACACCCGGAAGAGGCGTGTCCTGTCGCCCGAGGACCTGCGGCACCTCATTGTGGATGACCGTCACGGCCTGCTCTACTGCTACGTCCCCAAGGTGGCCTGCACCAACTGGAAACGCGTCCTCATGGTGCTCACGGGCGACGGACGCCAGTCCGACCCGCTCGCCATCCCCGCTAACGAGGCCCACGTGGCGGGAAACCTCCGCACGCTGGCCGAGTTCCCCGTGGCCGAGATCAACCACCGGCTCCGCTCCTACCTCAAGTTCCTGTTTGTCCGGGACCCCTTTGAGAGGCTGGTGTCGGCCTACCGCAACAAGTTCACGCGGAGCTACAACACGGCCTTCCACAAGCGCTACGGCACCAAGATCGTGCGCCGGCACAGGGCGGGGGCGGGACCCGAGGCGCTGGAGAAGGGCGACGACGTGACGTTTGACGAGTTTGTCCGGTACCTGGTGGACCCGCGGACGCAGCGAGAGGAGCCCTTTAACGAGCACTGGGAGAGGGTGCACTCGCTCTGCCACCCCTGCCTCATCCACTACGATGTGGTGGGCAAGTACGAGACGCTGGATTCGGACTCCAGGGCCGTCCTGCAGCTGGCCGGGGTGGACGGGGAGGTAAGGTTTCCCACCTCGGCCAAGAGCACACGGACCAACGGCGACATGGCGGGGCGCTTTTTCAAATCCGTCAACCCTTTCTACCAGAAGAAGCTTCTGAATCTCTATCGCATGGACTTCCTGTTGTTTAATTACTCCACCCCTGAGTACCTCAGTGTCAGCTGAGAGGCGGGCCGTTCGGACTCTCAAAACAAGCTTCCCAGCCTCCCCACTGAGAGGGGCGTTGTATGGAGGAAGGTAGAGAAAGTTTCAATTCAAGTGTTTTTTGTTTTTGTTTTTTTTCAGTGCTTCAAATGCTCAAGACTTCAAGTCTTTAAGATTGTTGATGGGTGAGTTATCGCTAAAGTCCAAATCACTTCACGCATCGAGCGAGTTCAAACTTGAACTCAAGACTTTGACTGTACTGTTCTGTATTAGCGAGTGAGCCAAGAGTTTATTTGAATATTATTTATAGTGCCTTGTCACTGGAATATCCCAGAGTGTCACAACGTTGCCATGGTCACCCAATAAGACCTTCTCTGTGCCTTTTTTTCAGTCAAGGACTGTACTAAATATACATGACATTATGGAGATGGGGAACTTAATGCATTTCTCGCTTCAGTGAGCCATGGCCATGAAGTTGTAGAAGGAGAGAAGCAGGTTCTTCTCTCCCCTGCTACGCGGCCTGGGTCTGGGCACTAGGATTTCATCTGGGCATGGACCAGGACATGGACGTAAGTTAGGAGTTAGACCTGGGTCTTGGTTGAGGCGAAGACCTGGTCTTGAGCCCATGTCTCTCCAGGACTACGATTCAAATGAACTTTATCATCCCTAAAAGAGTAAGCATGTATAACAGTGCTCAGGGGAGTGTATTTATTATCATCAAAGACTGTGGAGCCATGGACTCTGCCAGAATGAATGGATGGATTCATGATGGAGATTGAGTTTTTCAGGAAAAGAGAATCTGTTTTTTTCCTGCTTGCTTTTAAATTCAGTGTCTTGAGTTTCTTTTCTTGAGCACAGACTGGCTAATGATGCAAATGGTAAACATACAGGGAGTACACACCCAACTCTGTCTCTCCCTAATGTCTTTATAACTCCCTCTCTCCCTCCCCACACATACACACCCAAACTCTCTTTATTTCTCTCCCTTCACCCCCACACACATACACAGCCAAACTCCCTCCCTACTCTTCCTTCACCCCCCCCCCCAAAACTCTCTCTCATCCCTCCCTGCTCCCTCCATTTACTCCCCTGCACAGACACAGCCAAACTGTCTTTCTTTTCCCTCCATCCCTCCCCTCTCCACCCCCACCTCACCTTCGCCCAGTCCCACCTTGTCATCTCCCCCTAGTTTGTACCTGGCCCCAGCCTTGCAGAGTAAACAGCTGCATAGCTGTGGTCGGGCCTGTGACTAGCTTCCATCAGTAGCCTCCTTGTCCAGCCGGTGAACAGCCTGCAAGGGGTTAACCTACCAACACCACACACTGCTACAGGTCAGCGTCCACACAAAGTTATTTTAGGTTTTTTTAGTCGTTTTTCTGTTTCCTTTTTCCTTTCTTTAAAAAACATTTTTTTATACCCCTTAAGAGCTCAGAGATCGTTCTACATCCTGTAATTACTGCTGTACAGAATGTTTGTTTCACACAACGGCCCAGTACAACTTTGGATTGGAGAAGGAAGCTAAGAAGATGCTAGTTGGCGAGGGAGGATAGCTAGTTAGCTAAGGAGGCCACAGACGTCCTCAGACTTGCTCAAAAGTGCAATATAGTGTTCCCTCGCGCGCTATAGGCTATAGGATGTTTGTCATTGGCTTACAGGAAGGAAACATGGAAGACGATATCTCTTTGGAGTCTCTTGTCTCTGCAGCTTAATGGGAATAACTCGAGCCAGTTGTTCCCTTTTAAGCAACCTTGCACAACAGTTTGTCTCGTTGCAAACATGCTTTTCTGACTAGCCGTTCAGCTGGTTTGAATACTAGCTTCATGGACACCAGATATATTCCACAGTAATATATTGTTCGTGACACTGTCTGTTGTGAGTGATTGTAAGGATGAACTTGTAGCTTCTCAACTTTCACCTTGCTGCCTTGGAGAGGAATGTGTTTCTTCTAGTGCCTGTCCAGGAGACGGAACATCAATCACGGTGTGTGCGTACCTGCGGCGTGTGTGCGTGTGCTTACACGCGTGTGTGTATAGGGAAACGATTACAGGGGTAAAAAAAAAAAACGGCCATAAACTGTGAATCAAGTCTTGTGTAAACAGATGTCTCACTCAGCAGGAACGTTGCATCATTTCATTAACTCATGTCCGACTCGAAATGACAGGCAGAAACTGCATATCCGGTAGACTCTAACGCCTGGTTAAAGACCGGTTCCCGGTTTTCCAGTTCTGGACGATGCAGTTTAAAGCGATACCTTTGTACAAACCCTGGTGAGTGTTTTATTAAACTCTGACAGAGTTCTTAGATAAATTCTAGGCTGTGACCGGGCTCACAGCCTCTGTGAATGTTGTCGCATCATTGCTCCCAAATATGTTATCTGTATAGGCTATTTATAAGTGAGTAATGTGTGGTGTAATATGCAATCGTTTTTTGAGAGCGCCAGGGACCCTAACTGTATTTCTTTTTTTATGTTGGCCCCGCTTTTAGGCTTGCTAAAAGGGATGTTGTCGATGCATCACCGCAATCGTCCAGACAGGGGCGCCAGATATTTCCGATTATCCCCCTAAATTATCGATGTGACCCAATTTTACTTCTAGAAATGAACAGCATACCTATTGAGACTCACTTACGGAGGGGAAAAAACTGGCACTTCTCCTGAGCGGCCACGTTTCAATGAGCACTTCTCCGCCTTAGGGGAAAGAACGGCAAAGGAAACGATTGCTTAGTGGGTACAATCAGTTTGACGTTTTCTTTATTAAAAAGGGACTAAACGGAGCCACAGGGAACACTGAGATGTTTGTTGAACATCATTCAGTTCCATATATTATATTACACTTGTGTATGGAATAAATGTCCACAGAATTAAACAGGTAGGCTGTTTGGACAATTGAAGTGGATGTACGATTAAAGGTACTATAAATGTTGTATGAGCCAGCGAGCGGCTGGCAGTGTGAATGAGAAATATCCTCGTAAGGTTTTATGTCATGGAACATGAGTGGGACCATTGCAATGTTTCTAATAAAAGCCAGAGTTTTCTGTGACATTCAGCAGTGTGATGAAAATACTAGCCTTTACAGGTTACACACACCTGTAGTCATTTATATATACTCACATACACACCCATCTCTATATGATAGATATATATATATATATCCTACACATAGTGTATATATACCGTATTTACACAATTGTCTGGTCCCATGAAATCCAGATTGCCACATGGTGATGTCATGGTCTAACTAGTTTTTAGTATGAATCCCTCCCTCACTGCGTTATGTTGGCGTAGTTGGTAGTGTTCGGGGAGTCAGAGGTGGCGTCTTCGATCCCGGGCGAACGTCAGCCAAGTGTACAACCCTACCTGTGTCCTCCAGGCCACTAGGAGGCAGAAGACTCACTCAACACCCTCACAGCTCAATCTGCTCAGCCTTCCGCAACACCGGAAGTCCTACACAGATGTAATTCACCCAGAAATATTCCAGTTCCAGCCAGTGATTTATTATGTCCAGAGGTAGCCCACTTAGTTCACCAAGTGTTATAAACACGTTTTGATCATGTCACGGCTGGTGTAGTGTTAGAGACACCTTGCTTCTGAGACAGATTCATCTTGGATGGAGATGGAGAGAGAGAGACAGAAGAGGAGAGAGAAAGATGAAGAGAGGGATAAAGGAGAGAGTTTAATGCAGTGTGTGTTGATGCCTGCTAGATCTCACACACAGGCTATTAGTCCACATGCTCATGTGCATGTAGTAATACCCACACGTTATCAGAACAAGGTGGCACCATCATCTGTGCTTTTTCAACATTCTGAGAAGGACAGCTGTAACAGTCTCCAGGTGTAACAGCTGATCCAGTCACAGGTCCCCAGGTTTAACAGTCTCCAGGTGAGTTGTCAAATAAATTAAACATAAAACCTGAACCCTCAAACAACACAACGAAAAAGTCTCCCCAAAACAAAATTCAGAAACCTGGTGGGGCAGTTCACCTGCTCCTCCAGAGACAGTCGGCGACACAGGTGCATAACCTGCCAGGAGACAATTATGCAAAAAGAAAATCAGCCAATCAGTGTTCAGCTCCAGGTCTCTAGGTGAGGCAGTGCCGGTTAGGGTTCCAGGTCCTGGACCAATGAGACAGAGCGGAAGCAGAGGGCCAGGAAGCCGGTGCCCAGCAGGTCGCCCAGTGCTGTCAGGTAGGGGATGGAGAAGTTGTCCGGGTCCAGGCTCCGCCTCCACATCAGACGCACGATGAGGTCAGCCAGGTACAGCAGGATGCCCACCTGGGAGGGTGACGGACAGCAGAGTCAGCCAATCGCAACAGACTATCCATCATGTGGGGTGACAGACATTGGATAGGCAGAGCTGGAGACGGGCCTTGGTGACAGGGGAGGGGCCTTGGTGACAGGGGGGGCGGGGCTTGGTGACAGGGGGGGCGGGCCTTGGTGACAGGGGGGCAGGCCTTAGTGACAGGGGGCCGGGCCTTAGTGACAGGGGTTTTTCTAGCTTGTTTATGGTTAGTTTGATTTATACTCCCTAACCTGCAGCAGGGTTGCACATTGGGCTACATTGATGGAGATTGTACTCTTACCCTGCTGTTAGATTTATACTCTTTCCCTGCAGTACAAGTGGAAGCATGTGGAGAACACAGTAAAGAGGCTAGTTAGGGGTTGTTTGGTTTGAACTCTGTACCTGCAGCAGGGCAGCACAGAGGTAGCAGCAGGTGAAGAACACCGAGATGGTCATGTGTCCTCCCTGGAGCAGAGAGATGGCGTAGAGGAACACCAGGTGACCCGGAATCACCAATAGGAAGAGGACACGCGCCGACTTGGAGTTCACACCTGGAGACAGGAAGCTGATGAAGGGGACTGTATTTTACCTGGAGACAGGTGCTAGGTTGGGCCTGTATGTTACCTGGAGACAGGAAGGTGATGAAGGGGCTGGGCCAGTGCTGTCTCATGCTGTAGGGCAGGACTCCAGGTAGACTCCAGTAGTGCAGGTAGGTAGAGATCCGGCTGGCCTGGATAGCTACCAGGTTCCCCCCCACCCCTGGGGAGACAGGGAGAGGGGGGCAGAAGGAGTGAGCAGAGAGAGAGGGGAGAAAAGGCAGGGATAGAAGGGGGAGAGGGTAAGATTTATTTAGAGAAAGGAGGGGTTACGGGAGAAAGGAGATGACAGCGTGAGGGAGAGAGAGAGAGAGGTAGGGAGTAGAACAAGTGCAGAGATACAAATAGAAACAGATGCATGAGAGAGGGGAAAAAGAGGGCGAGAGAGAGAGAGGTGGAAAGAGGGCGAGAGAGAGAGGTGGAAAGAGAGAAGTGGGTTCACTTCTTGAGTATGCTGCCACTAAACCATTTCATACCACGTGCCTGTTGCTGCCCATAAACACCTCATGCTTATTAAAGAAAACCGAACGAGACACACACAACACCCGCCTCTCTGCCTCCCTCTCCCCCTCACTCTATCTCCCTCTTCCTCTCCCCCTCACTCCCTCTCTCCTTCTCTGCCTCCCTCTCCCCCTCACTCCACCTCTCCTTCTCCGTCTTCCTCTCCCCCTCACTCCCTCTCTCCTTCTCCGTCTTCCTCTCCCCCTCACTCCCTCTCTCCTTCTCCGTCTTCCTCTCCCCCTCACTCCCTCTCTCCTTCTCCGTCTTCCTCTCCCCCTCACTCCCTCTCTCCTTCTCCGTCTTCCTCTCCCCCTCACTCCCTCTCTCCTTCTCCGTCTTCCTCTCCCCCTCACTCCCTCTCTCCTTCTCCGTCTTCCTCTCCCCCTCACTCCCTCTCTCCTTCTCCCTCTTCCTCTCCCCCTCACTCCCTCTCTCCTTCTCCGTCTTCCTCTCCCCCTCACTCCCTCTCTCCTTCTCCGTCTTCCTCTCCCCCTCACTCCCTCTCTCCTTCTCCGTCTTCCTCTCCCCCTCACTCCCTCTCTCCTTCTCCGTCTTCCTCTCCCCCTCACTCCCTCTCTCCTTCTCCGTCTTCCTCTCCCCCTCACTCCCTCTCTCCTTCTCCGTCTTCCTCTCCCCCTCACTCCCTCTCTCCTTCTCCCTCTTCCTCTCCCCCAAAAGTCACACATGTGTTTTCAATACTAAACACACTGGGTAACACACACACCTGCAGAGACAAGGACAAAACACACACACACAGAACACACTAGGTTAGACACACACTAAACCTCTACTGCCACCAAGTGGTTCAGAAACATTTTAAGAACAATTACGTTTCATAATGTTAAGGATTTTTGTTTTGATGTTTTAGACCTCTATATAAAAAAAAACAATAACAAAATAAAACTGTATTGATGAAGCACTGATTTCTTTTCACACTTACACACAACCATATCTACAAATAATGGTTCAGAAGGGTTAGATCCTTCCGACTGATATCAGAATCAAAATTGGTGTTTATTCGCCATGAAAGTTTGCACAGACAAGGAATTTACTTTGGCAGGAGAGCCTACCTAGGTAGCTATATCTGGAATAAGCCATATCTCCAGCCATGCCAACCTACAGTAACAAGAACTGCTTTTTACCAAATGTTACACACTAAACACAAGTGTCAGGGTCCTCCTTAAAAAATGAGCGGAGAGAGAGAGAGAGAGAGAGAGAGAGAGAGAGAGAGAGAGAGAGAAAGAGAGAGAGAGAGAGAAAGAGAGAGAGAGAGCTGCTATGCTCACCGTTGATGACCGGGGTGAAGACAGCCATGCCCACAAACTTAGGATCACTCACTGTCTGGTCCAGGATCAGACCACCGAAACTGCAGAGGCAGAGAGAGAGAGAGGCAGAGAGAGGCAGAGAGAGAGGCAGAGAGAGAGAGACAGAGAGAGGCAGAGAGAGGCAGAGAGAGAGAGGTAGAGAGAGGCAGAGAGAGTAAGAGAGAGAGAGGCAAATAGCGAGAGGTAGAGAGAGACACACACACACACAAGTAGATAAAGGTAGAAACAGAGATAGATGCTGTTAACCACTGTGATCTGTGTCACTGTGTGTATGCGTAGATATAGTGTTGACAGAGTGTGTTGATGTAGATAGAGTTTATGGATTTCATGTGACCGTGAGTGTGTGATTGCATGTGTGAATGCATGTGTGTGTGTGTGTAGCTACCTGCTGATAGACATGGCCACTATGACAGGCTGCCAGCCTGAACGCAGCACCTCTGTGATCTGAGAGCTGCGCCTGGCCAGCTTCACCCACACTGGCAACATCGCCAAGAACAGGACGCACACCAGGGGAGACAGGTACCACACACCTGGGCACAGTGAGGCTGGGTTATACACACACACACACACACTAACCTCTGTACTGGAACAGTGTGGAGCTGACACACTAACCTCTGTACTGGAACAGTGTGGAGCTGACACACTAACCTCTGTACTGGAACAGTGTGGAGCTGACACACTAACCTCTGTACTGGAACAGTGTGGAGCTGACACACTAACCTCTGTACTGGAACAGTGTGGAGCTGACACACTAACCTCTGTACTGGAACAGTGTGGAGCTGACAGCGGCCAGCAGAGACAGGGTGATAAGGTCACCGAGACTGGCGGCGATGGGCGTGGCCACGTTGTCGGGGTTGATGCCCACCTTCCTGGAGCCCAGGATCACACCAATCATCACCAGGCCTGGAGGAGGGGGGGGGGGGGGGGGGGTCAGACAGACAGCCTTCATGAGTGTGCATGTGTGTGAGTGTATGTTCCCAGGTTAGGGTTAGTGACTGCTTGTGAACCCCCTCCCCCTCGTACCGAGAGAGAGCGCCGCTATGAAGGCGGTGACGATGCTGCTGGCACAGAGCACAGCCGCCTGCTCCAGATCCACCCCTCCCCGAGACACCGCCCCCAGCACCACCGCTGCCAGCGCCGCCAGGAAGCCCACCACCGTGGCCTGCACCTGGATCAGAGCCAGGTTGCTGCTCACCAGGATCCACTGCTGGGCTGGGTCGTCCAGCTGGCCCGTGTTAGACTGGAACACAAGCACACACACACACACAGAGAGATGGTGACGAAGGAAACGAGTAGGAGAGGAGGAGGGAGAGGAGGAGGAGGAGGGAGAGGAGGAGGAGTGACTCACAGCAGTGGAGAGGCGTGCAGCCAGGGTCATCTCCAGGTTCCCCTTCAGCCCCACCAGAGCAGGAACCAGGATGAACACCTCCGTGATCACCTTGAACACCTCCCAGTGCTGGAAAACACAAACACACATGCCAAGTCAAACACAGAAATACAATTAGAGCCCTGCCTCTCTCCAGCCCTGCCTGTCTCCAGCCCTGCCTCTCTCCAGCCTGTTCAAACACACATTTAGAAATGGTCACACAGGGATATTTATAAATCCCTCTCCTTTTCTCTCTCCTTCTCTACTCACGACACAAAAATAGACAGCTGGGTTTAGCATAACCAATATAGGCACTGACACATACATACACACAAACACAATACCCCTCACACACACACACGCCCCCCACAAACCTTAAACTCAGAAAACACAGCACAGGACGTATGTACTTTTACTGTATCCATGACGATGCCCGCTGACACCATGCCCATGCCACACACCAGGTAGGGCAGCAGCACCTGGGCGGCCACACTCCAGGCGCTCTCCGGCAGGAAGTCGTGCGGGAAGCGTGTCAGCTGACAGGAAACGCCACGTAGCTTCCTCCTCTGGTAGCAGAGCTGTAGCTCCAGATGAGTCACCACCATGGCTAGTAGCTAGCTAGCGATTAAGGCTAAGCATAGGACTGTGGTAGCTGATGGCTAAGCTAAAAGCTAGCTACTGGCTGTTGGAGCAGATGGCTAAGCATGCAGCTAGCTTCTGATGCTAAAGATAGGACAACTGCAGCCGATGGCTGGACTAGCAGCTAGCTACCGATGCTAGTTATCTTAACAATAGCACTACCGTTGCTGATGGCTAGGCTAGCAACTAGTAACCCTCCCCCTGTTTTAACAGGACCTGTCAAAAACACATGACCTGCTCTCTGACACAGAGGCTGAGAACAGACAGGATGGAAAACAATATGGAAAGAGAGGAGAAAGAGAGAGGTAGGAAGGAATAGAGTGAGAGGGGTAGAGAGAGGGGAGGGGGGAGGAAGGGAGGGAGAGAGAGAGAAAGAGAGAGAGACAGGGGAGTGAGAGGGAGAAAGAGAGAAAGATAGATAGAGATAGAGAGAGAGAGCACAAAGAAAGGAAACGAGGAAGGAGATGGTGAGGATGCAGAATGGGAAGGAGGGAGAACTCCCTCCTGGCCCCATCTTCCTGACTCACTTGAAACCAATTGAATGATTTTCCATCATTATTGGTCCACGTAACCAAGACGCTCCGGTTGTGTGACAATAGGGTGACCAGATTTGAGTTTGTGAAAAAGAGGACACTTCATTGCATCTAGAGGGGGAGGGGGGGGGGTGCTGGTCGTGTATTGCATGCCACACTATCTGATCAAAATGACAGTTCTCTCTACAGTCAGTGCTCGCGCAAGAAGGTAGAACGTAAGGGAGATACCCTTTCCAAAACTTGTAAAGGTGTAATAACTAGTTTGTGAAAGACCTACAGAAACACAAATATCCGACGAGGCAAAAGAGGACATGTCCCGGTAAAAGAGGACGTCTGGTCACCCTATGTGGCAGACATGTAACATGTTTCCTACAGACATTTCTGTCAGCATCCCACCCTCATCCTCACTAACCCTCATCCTCACTAACCCTCATCCTCACTAACCCTCATCCTCACTATCCCTCATCCTCACTAACCCTCATCCTGCCTCCATTCCACATCTTCCATCCCTCATCCTCACACCAATCATCATCCTCACTATCCCTCATCCTACATCATCTCCACTCCATCCTTCACAGTCCATCTGTCATCCTCTCTCTATTCCTCACCCTCGCTCCTCTCCTCACCTGTCCCACCCCCCAGCGGACTCACCTGCACACTGTCCAGCACCATGCCCGCCATCACCATGCCCATCCCAGCCAGCAGGTAGGGGAACACCACCTGCAGGCAGATCGCTACCGAGGACTCCTCCGCTGGCTTCGCATCCTCCTTCACCGGCTTCCTGGAGGCCAGAGCCGGGACCAGGGGCACGGGTAGATCCTCCTGTCCATCAAATGAGCCCCCGAGGCGGTCAAGAGAGCCACTGGCATGCCCTTTCCCCTTCTTGGACTTTGATTTCTTGGAGGATTTCTTCCTCTGGCGAGGCTGCTCCTCTGGTGGCATGGTGGGCTTAGGGTTAGGGTTAGGGCTTCCCGAGGGTGGACTGTCTGAAGAAGACACCAGGCAAAGTGCTCAACTGATTCAATAAATATAAATACGGTCAACTGATCAAGATGGCATTTGCTGTTCAGTACATTCAACTGATGTGATCAGAAGGGATCAATACTTATCTACTCAACTGATAAATAACTGTAGAACTGATCAATACTTATATATACTGATAGACACTCAACGGGTCAAATTAAGTTAACGTTTCACTGAAGAGGATGTAATAACAAGGTATCGACACTGACAAATATGCAAGCTCAACTGATTGCAGAGAGCACAAATACATCATCACTGAAGGCCTAATGTGTGGTGTCAGTACTTTGTTCACTGTTTATTTTTATGACAACGTTTTACTTAAAAATGTTAACACAAATATCAGTAGGCTACTTTCTACTTCTTACATTTTCAAACTCGGCTCGTTACTTTGTGGAATGATCAATACAATTCATTGTCATTGCGTGACATGTCAAATGACTAAGGGGTTAGCATGTGTGTTTTGGATGAAATGACCAAAGGGGTTAGCATGTGTGTTTTGGATGAAATGACCAAAGGGGTTAGCATGTTTGTTTTGGATGACATGACCAAAGAGTTAGCATGTATGTTTTAGATGACATGGCCAAAGGGGTTAGCATGTGTGTTTTGGATGACATGACCAAAGAGTTAGCATGTATGTTTTAGATGAAATGACCAAAGAGGTTAGCATGTTTGTTTTGGATGAAATGACCAAAGAGGTTAGCATGTATGTTTTAGATGACATGGCCAAAGGGGTTAGCATGTGTGTTTTGGATGAAATGACCAAAGCGGTTAGCATATGTGTTTTGGATTAAATGACCAAAGGGGTTAGCATGTGTGTTTTGAATGAAATGACCAAAGGGGTTAGCATGTGTGTTTTGGATGAAATGACCAAAGGGGTTAGTATGTGTGTTTTGGATGAAATGGCCAAAGGGGTTAGCATGTGTGTTTTGGATTAAATGATCAAAGAGGTTAGCATATGTTTTTTGGATGAAATGACCAACACAAAAAAAAACTTTTGGTCATGTGTGTTTTGGATGAAATGACCAAAGGGGTTAGCATGTGTGTTTTGGATGAAATGACCAAAGGGGTTAGTATGTGTGTTTTGGATGAAATGACCAAAGGGGTTAGCATGTGTGTTTTGGATGAAATGACCAAAGGGGTTAGCATGTGTGTTTTGGATGAAATGACCAAAGGGGTTAGCATGTGTGTTTTGGATGAAATGACCAAAGGGGTTAGCATGTGTGTTTTGGATGAAATGACCAAAGGGGTTAGCATGTGTGTTTTGGATGAAATGACCAAAGGGATTAGTATGTGTATTTTGTATTAAATGACCAAAGGGGTTAGCATGTGTGTTTTGGATGAAATGACCAAAGGGGTTAGCATGTGTGTTTTGGATGAAATGACCAAAGGGGTTAGCATGTGTGTTTTGGATGAAAAGACCAAAGGGGTTAGCATGTGTGTTTTGGATGAAATGACCAAAGGGGTTAGCATGTGTGTTTTGGATGAAATGACCAAAGGGGTTAGCATGTGTGTTTTGGATGAAATGACCAAAGGGGTTAGCATGTGTGTTTTGGATGAAAAGACCAAAGGGGTTAGCATGTGTGTTTTGGATGAAATGACCAAAGGGGTTAGCATGTGTGTTTTGGATGAAATGACCAAAGGGGTTAGCATGTGTGTTTTGGATGAAATGGCCAAAGGGGTTAGCATGTTTGTTTTGGATGACATGACCAAAGAGTTAGCATGTATGTTTTAGATGACATCGCCAAAGGGGTTAGCATGTGTGTTTTGGATGACATGACCAAAGAGTTAGCATGTATGTTTTAGATGAAATGACCAAAGAGGTTAGCATGTTTGTTTTGGATGAAATGACCAAAGAGGTTAGCATGTATGTTTTAGATGACATGGCCAAAGGGGTTAGCATGTGTGTTTTGGATGAAATGACCAAAGCGGTTAACATATGTGTTTTGGATGAAATGACCAAAGGGGTTAGCATGTGTGTTTTGAATGAAATGACCAAAGGGGTTAGCATGTGTGTTTTGGATGAAATGACCAAAGGGGTTAGCATGTGTGTTTTGGATGAAATGACCAAAGGGGTTAGCATGTGTGTTTTGGATCAAATGACCAAAGGGGTTAGCATGTGTGTTTTGGATGAAATGGCCAAAGGGGTTAGCATGTGTGTTTTGGATGAAATGATCAAAGAGGTTAGCATATGTTTTTTGGATGAAATGACCAACAAACAAAAACAACTTTTGGTCATGTGTGTTTTGGATGAAATGACCAAAGGGGTTAGCATGTGTGTTTTGGATGAAATGACCAAAGGGGTTAGCATGTGTGTTTTGGATGAAATGGCCAAAGGGGTTAGCATGTGTGTTTTGGATGAAATGATCAAAGAGGTTAGCATATGTTTTTTGGATGAAATGACCAACAAACAAAAACAACTTTTGGTCATGTGTGTTTTGGATGAAATGACCAAAGGGGTTAGCATGTGTGTTTTGGATGAAATGACCAAAGGGGTTAGCATGTGTGTTTTGGATGAAATGACCAAAGGGGTTAGCATGTGTGTTTTGGATGAAATGACCAAAGGGATTAGTATGTGTATTTTGTATTAAATGACCAAAGGGATTAGCATGTGTGTTTTGGATGAAATGGCCAAAGGGGTTAGCATGTGTGTTTTGGATGAAATGATCAAAGAGGTTAGCATATGTTTTTTGGATGAAATGACCAACAAACAAAAACAACTTTTGGTCATGTGTGTTTTGGATGAAATGACCAAAGGGGTTAGCATGTGTGTTTTGGATGAAATGACCAAAGGGGTTAGCATGTGTGTTTTGGATGAAATGACCAAAGGGGTTAGCATGTGTGTTTTGGATGAAATGACCAAAGGGATTAGTATGTGTATTTTGTATTAAATGACCAAAGGGATTAGCATGTGTGTTTTGGAAGAAATGACCAAAGGGGTTAGCATGTGTGTTTTGGATGAAATGCCCAAAGGGGTTAGTATGTGTGTTTTGGATGAAATGACCAAAGGGGTTAGCATGTGTGTTTTGGATTAAATGACCAAAGGGGTTAGCATGTGTGTTTTGGATGAAATGACCAAAGGGGTTAGCATGTGTGTTTTGGATGAAATGACCAAAGGGGTTAGCATGTGTGTTTTGGATGAAATGACCAAAGGGGTTAGCATGTGTGTTTTGGATGAAATGACCAAAGGGATTAGTATGTGTATTTTGTATTAAATGACCAAAGGGGTTAGCATGTGTGTTTTGGATGAAATGACCAAAGGGGTTAGCATGTGTGTTTTGGATGAAATGACCAAAGGGGTTAGCATGTGTGTTTTGGATGAAAAGACCAAAGGGGTTAGCATGTGTGTTTTGGATGAAATGACCAAAGGGGTTAGCATGTGTGTTTTGGATGAAATGACCAAAGGGGTTAGCATGTGTGTTTTGGATGAAATGACCAAAGGGGTTAGCATGTGTGTTTTGGATGAAAAGACCAAAGGGGTTAGCATGTGTGTTTTGGATGAAATGACCAAAGGGGTTAGCATGTGTGTTTTGGATGAAATGACCAAAGGGGTTAGCATGTGTGTTTTGGATGAAATGGCCAAAGGGGTTAGCATGTTTGTTTTGGATGACATGACCAAAGAGTTAGCATGTATGTTTTAGATGACATGGCCAAAGGGGTTAGCATGTGTGTTTTGGATGACATGACCAAAGAGTTAGCATGTATGTTTTAGATGAAATGACCAAAGAGGTTAGCATGTTTGTTTTGGATGAAATGACCAAAGAGGTTAGCATGTATGTTTTAGATGACATGGCCAAAGGGGTTAGCATGTGTGTTTTGGATGAAATGACCAAAGCGGTTAACATATGTGTTTTGGATGAAATGACCAAAGGGGTTAGCATGTGTGTTTTGAATGAAATGACCAAAGGGGTTAGCATGTGTGTTTTGGATGAAATGACCAAAGGGGTTAGCATGTGTGTTTTGGATGAAATGACCAAAGGGGTTAGCATGTGTGTTTTGGATGAAATGACCAAAGGGGTTAGCATGTGTGTTTTGGATGAAATGGCCAAAGGGGTTAGCATGTGTGTTTTGGATGAAATGATCAAAGAGGTTAGCATATGTTTTTTGGATGAAATGACCAACAAACAAAAACAACTTTTGGTCATGTGTGTTTTGGATGAAATGACCAAAGGGGTTAGCATGTGTGTTTTGGATGAAATGACCAAAGGGGTTAGCATGTGTGTTTTGGATGAAATGACCAAAGGGGTTAGCATGTGTGTTTTGGATGAAATGACCAAAGGGATTAGTATGTGTATTTTGTATTAAATGACCAAAGGGATTAGCATGTGTGTTTTGGATGAAATGGCCAAAGGGGTTAGCATGTGTGTTTTGGATGAAATGATCAAAGAGGTTAGCATATGTTTTTTGGATGAAATGACCAACAAACAAAAACAACTTTTGGTCATGTGTGTTTTGGATGAAATGACCAAAGGGGTTAGCATGTGTGTTTTGGATGAAATGACCAAAGGGGTTAGCATGTGTGTTTTGGATTAAATGACCAAAGGGGTTAGCATGTGTGTTTTGGATGAAATGACCAAAGGGATTAGTATGTGTAGTTTGTATTAAATGACCAAAGGGATTAGCATGTGTGTTTTGGATGAAATGACCAAAGGGGTTAGCATGTGTGTTTTGGATGAAATGGCCAAAGGGGTTAGCATGTGTGTTTTGGATGAAATGACCAAAGGGGTTAGCATGTGTGTTTTGGATGAAATGACCAAAGGGGTTAGCATGTGTGTTTTGGATGAAATGACCAAAGGGGTTAGCATGTGTGTTTTGGATGAAATTACCAAAGGGGTTAGCATGTGTGTTTTGGATTAAATGACCAAAGGGGTTAGCATGTGTGTTTTGGATGAAATGACCAAAGAGGTTAGCATGTTTGTTTTGGATGAAATGACCAAAGAGGTTAGCATGTTTGTTTTGGATGAAATGACCAAAGAGGTTAGCATGTATGTTTTAGATGACATGGCCAAAGGGGTTAGCATGTGTGTTTTGGATGAAATGACCAAAGGGGTTAGCATGTGTGTTTTGGATGAAATGACCAAAGGGGTTAGCATGTGTGTTTTGGATTAAATGACCGAAGGGGTTAGTATGTGTATTTTGTATTAAATGACCAAAGGGATTAGTATGTGTGTTTTGGATGAAATGACCAAAGGGGTTAGTATGTGTATTTTGTATTAAATGACCAAAGGGGTTATCAGAGTTCGAATTAAGGTGTTTAAAGTGTTAAAAACATCGGGTCGTGGGGTCGATACATTATGATATCGTTCTTACCTGTGACCGTAAATATTACTTTACGCCCTGGAGAAGAAGTTGACCCCCCTATTATCATTGAATAATTCGCAATCTGCTCACAATCACACCCACACCCCGCACTACAAACTTTCAATGAAATCCGTGGCTCATCATTCATTCACACCACCACTATTGCAGAAGCAGCACTCACTTGAAGTGAGTCTGCAAATCTTGGCTAGACAATTCATTCAGTTTGAACAGCTACAAACCGGAGAACTTGCGGCTAAATGAGCTAAACGCAACAGATACCTTTAAAAAAGTGTAGCCGTACGGTACAGTCAGTGAGCCGCCATGTCTACGCAACGCAATAATTCATGGGTTGTGCTACAGTTACGTTACAATGGCTGCGTCTATATAATCATCTGATTGGCACGAAATTGGAGTTGCACCTTTAACCCCGCCCCCAGAGAAAGTGAACACAAACAGGCTCTGGTGAACAGTTATGAACCCATCGAACTGAACGACGTCAACCGGAGAGAACTTGAAAGAGCCCTTATTGATAATACAAACACACATTATGTTACGGCGAGTAGTCTATAAACTCACAAATGTCTGCGCACCTTTGTGTGTCTGCCAGTTTCAACCATCAACGCATCTTTCATATCGTTTTTTCTTACAGCAGTAATCAAACCACAGTGTCGACCACAGAAACTACTGCATTCTATTCTAAAGCAACAATTATAGTTAACTTCGTAATAATAAATCAATGAATCGCTCATTTTTAATTTCAACGAGTTCGAGCAGTATGTTGCTCGCGTGACAGCCGATTTTTTTGAGTGATGATCCAGACCAAATATAAGTTGAACAATTTTCCCCACCCCATCTCTACCTTCCCAAACAACCGCGACAGCGTCTGCACTGTGATCTCCAGACTGCTGTCCTTACCTGTTGTCTGTGGTGCTCGTGAAGCCCGTTAGAGAGTTCGGGTGTGTGGTGATGTTCTGAAACCGTCTGAGAATAGATCTTCTATGAAGATGTGGGGGGAGGAGAAGGTGTGTGTGTCTGTGTGTGTGTTGGGGGGGGGGGGGGGGGGGTGCTGTCTTAGATTTCAGCCTGCTTGGCAAATTAGGATACCACCCCCCCTCCCCTCTCCTTACTCTCCTTCGAGGATGGTGACACACACACACTATCCATTGACACACACACACACAGCACTGTCAGTATCTCAAACTCCTCAGAATAGCCTGGCAAATCGTGCCTGCTGTTTGGATTGTCAGAGTATGTGTCAGCATGTGTGTGTGACTGTGTGTGTGACTGTGTATGACGTGTGACTGTGTGTGTGTGTGTGGTAACTGCTGAGTGACAAGGCTATTCAGTGTGCAAGTTGCAAAAAAGTTAGCTCGGTGCTTGTGAGTGTGTGTATGTGTTTTTTTGCCTGTCAGTGCAACATTTCACCACCAAGGGGCAGCAAGGTGACACAGTGAAAAAACATTCTTCATTTATTTCCCCTTATATAAATTTATATGACTACTAAAGCTTACTATTATTGTTTAGTCATGCCAGACTGAAGAGCAGAGCCAGAGACACCATCCCTAAGTTCACCGTTTCATCCACTACCCTGTGGTACATGATCTCATACACACACTCACATGCGCACACACTCACAAACACACACCCACAGACATGCACACACTTACAAACACACACACTTGAGGAAGCTAGCTGCTCTCTATTCTCAAAGTGCCCTGGAGAAACAATGGCTCTTCACTTTAAGTTGCTATGGTGAGACACCCCCCACCACACACACACACACACACACACACACACACACACACACTGACACACACACACACACACACTAACACACTGACACACACACACACACTGACACACTCACACACACAGCCCCTCTCAGCAGTATCAATCCTCAGAGATTTAAAAGGACGATACGTCTACATTTCACAGAGAGTCTGCAGGCTGGCGGTCTGCAGGCTGGTGGTCTGCAGGCTGGTGGTCTGCAGGCTGGCGGTCTGCAGGCTGGTGGTCTGCAGGCTGGCGATCTGCAGGCTGGTGGTCTGCAGGCTTGCGGTCTCTGTCAGGACATTTACATTTCTAGTTTATTCATCCAGCAGATCCTCTTATCCTCAGAGAAGATAGTGCTCATGGAAAGAACAGCAGCAGATAAAGGATCTCTCAGTGGTTGAAACACCACTGATCCCTCAGGAGTGTTTCAGTGGTTACACAGTCTGTCTGAAGGTAGAGAGAGAGGATAGGTTGTGTTGCTGTGTGAGGGGTGTGTGTGGAGTGTGTACTGTGTTTGTGTGAGACACACACTTACATACTCTGCACAGAGAGTGTGAGCTCAGTGGACTTCTTCAATGAGACATCAAACACAGTGGAGTGTTGTCCTCACCTCTGGGAATGGGTTCATAGATAGTTCTCTCTCTCTCTCTCTCTCTCTCTCTCTCTCTCTCTCTCTCTCTCTCTCTCTCTGTCACTCTCTCTGTCACTCTCCCTCTCTCTCTCTCTCTCTCTCTCTCTCTCTCTCTCTCTCTCTCTCTCTCTCTCTCTCTCTCTCTCTCTCTCTCTCTCTCTCTCTCTCTCTCTCTCTCTGTCACTCTTCCTCTCTCTCTCTCTCTCTCTCTCTCTCTCTCTCTCTCTCTCTCTCTCTCTCTCTCTCTCTCTCTCTCTCTCTCTCTCTCTCTCTCTCTCTCTCTCTCACTCTTGTTCCCTCTGTGCAGCGTGATGGAAAGTCTCATGACTATAAATAAACATCCGTCTACCTGCCTGCCTGCCTGCCTGCCTGCCTGCCTGCCTGCCTGCCTGCCTGCCTGTCTGTCTGTCTGTCTGTCTGTCTGCCTGCTTGCCTGTCAGTCTGTCTGTCTGTCTGCTTGCCTGTCTGCCTGCCTGTCTGTCTGTCTGTCTGTCTGTCTGTCTGTCGGTCTTCTTGAAGTACCTGTCTGTCTGTATGCCTGTCTGTATGCCTGTCTGTATGCCTCTCTGCCTGCCTGCCAGCCTGCCTGTCTGTCTGTCTGTCTGTCTGTCTGCTTGCTTGCTTGTCAGTCTGTCTGTCTGTCTGTCTGCCTGTCTGCT
>NC_140378.1:20462500-20465000 GCF_054491055.1 Hypomesus nipponensis
AGGTTTATGTCAGGGAAAGTAACCGACATAAGCCGGCTTATGTCAGGTTTATGTCAGGGAAAGTAACCGACATAAGCCGGCTTATGTCAGGTTTATGTCAGGGAAAGTAACCGACATAAGCCGGCTTATGTCAGGTTTATGTCAGGGAAAGTAACCGACATAAGCCGGCTTATGTCAGGTTTATGTCAGGGAAAGTAACCGACATAAGCCGGCTTATGTCAGGTTTATGTCAGGGAAAGTAACCGACATAAGCCGGCTTATGTCAGGTTTATGTCAGGGAAAGTAACCGACATAAGCCGGCTTATGTCAGGTTTATGTCAGGGAAAGTAACCGACATAAGCCGGCTTATGTCAGGTTTATGTCAGGGAAAGTAACCGACATAAGCCGGCTTATGTCAGGTTTATGTCAGGGAAAGTAACCGACATAAGCCTGGCTTATACAGTAAACTTGTTTCATGGAACAGGGCTATGTGTCATCCACATTGTGAACCAGCTTGGAAGGTGTGTTTATGTTCACATTGTTGTTGATGACACTGTTGTTTTTGTTGTTGTTGACGTCTCAAGGTCCCCCGTGCCCCAGGTCCTCCCTAGAGTGAACCCCCTGACCCCGCCTCTCCCCCTCCCCCCGCCTGCTTTGACTGCAGCGGAGAGCCGCCACCCGTTTAAGAGAAAACGTCCACAGAGCTGCTCATTAAAGCCACTTGAAAACTGAAGCCATGCACTGCATGGAGCCATGTGTGGAGGGCTGAGGGGATTTGTACACAAGAGCTCCAGTGTTCCAGTTCCAGTGTTCCAGGTCCAGTGTTCCAGGCCCAGTGTTCCAGGTCCAGTGTTCCAGGTCCAGTGTTCCAGGCCCAGTCTTCCAGGCCCAGTGTTCCAGGTCCAGTGTTCCAGGCCCAGTGTTCCAGGTCCAGTGTTCCAGGCCCAGTGTTCCAGGCCCAGTGCTCCAGGCCCAGTGTTCCAGGTCCAGTGCTCCAGGCCCAGTGTTCCGGGTCCAGTGTTCCAGGTCCAGTGCTCCAGGCCCAGTGTTCCAGGCCCAGTGTTCCAGGCCCAGTGTTCCAGGCCCAGTGCTCCAGGCCCAGTGTTCCAGGCCCAGTGTTCCAGGCCCAGTGTTCCAGGTCCAGTGCTCCAGGCCCAGTGTTCCAGGCCCAGTGTTCCAGGCCCAGTGTTCCAGGTCCAATGCTCCAGGCCCAGTGTTCCGGGTCCAGTGTTCCAGGCCCAGTGTTCCAGGCCCAGTGTTCCAGGTCCAGTGCTCCAGGCCCAGTGTTCCAGGTCCAGTGCTCCAGGCCCAGTGTTCCAGGTCCAGTGCTCCAGGCCCAGTGTTCCAGGCCCAGTGTTCCAGGCCCAGTGTTGTGTGAGAGTTTAAGATGAGCCTGTGTGTGTGTGTGTGCATATACATTAAGTTAGTATGTGCGGGCTACGTGTCTGCCATATGTGTGTGTGTGTGTGTGCCAAATGTGTGTGTCTGCCACATGTGTGTGTGTGTACATAATGTAAGAGTTTAAGATGAAGGGGGAAGTCAATAAGTTGAGGCATTGAGGAGGGAGAGTTCTCTGGCTTGTCTCCCTCATTGTACACACACACACACACATACACACTCACACACACGCACACACACGCACAGTATTTATATGTGTAGACACACAGTCATTGTGAAATGTTGTGAGAAGCCACAGCAGAAACAGCTATGAGGAGCCTGTTACTGTTCTCAAACTGGTGAGGACATCATGTTCACTTCTGTTTGTTTGTGTTTACAGGTATGTATACACACAGTATATAAACACACAGTATATATAGATACATAACAAGCTCACACATCACCTCTCTCTCTCTCTCTCTCTCTCCTTTCTCTGTCTCTCCTCTCTGTCTCTCCTCTCTCTCCTCTCTCTGTCTCTCCTCTCTCTGTCTCTCTCTCTCTCTCTCTCTCTCTCTCTCTCTCTCTCTCTCTCTCTCTCTCTCTCTCTCTCTCTCTCTCTCTCTCTCTCTCTCTCTCTCTCTCTCTCTCTCTCTCTCTCTCTCTCTCTCTCTCTCTCTCTCTCTCTCTCTCTCCTCTCTCTCTCCTCTCTCTCTCCTCTCTCTCCTTTCTCTGTCTCTCCTCTCTCTGTCTCTCCTCTCTCTCCTCTCTCTGTCTCTCCTCTCTCTGTCTCTCCTCTCTCTCCTCTCTCTCTCTCTCTCTCTCTCTCTCTCTCCTCTCTCTCTCTCCTCTCTCTCTCTCCTCTCTCTCCTCTCTCTCTCTCCTCTCTCTTTCTCCTCTCTCTGTCTCTCCTCTCTCTCCTCTCTCTGTCTCTTCTCTCTCTCTGCTTTCAGTGGTGGGATGAGGATGGGGCTTCAGTAAGAATACCCACACACCCACATACACACAACCCCACACACACATACACACAACCCCACACACACATACACACAACCCCACACAGACATACACACAACCCCACACACACATACACACCCACACACACATACACACCCACACATACAGAATGGTAACCCTAACCATCTCA
>NC_140378.1:20470000-20472500 GCF_054491055.1 Hypomesus nipponensis
CTGAATTTGAGCATTTTTGATTAACGTTTTAATATTGGCTATAGTCTAACCTAAACCTTACTGTATCAGTTTCAGGGTTGACAGACTTCCTTTGATTGCTATCACAGACCTAGGCTACTACCTACACTGGTGGAAATGGTCTCTGTTTACTGGTTAAACATTTCGAAAAGAATACAGACATAATATGAGTTGACAGCTTATTAAAATTTTGCCTCAGACCAATGCATTCTATTTGAAATTCCGCGGGTTTTCGTAAAACGTTATTCGCTCTCGAATTTTGGGCTTGCTAATATCCCACTGCAAGTGAATGCAGCACTAGACGACTCCAACCACCCTCCCCACTGCGCCGACTGAGACTGAGGTGAAATCAGTTTTATATTCGAGATTCAACAGACATTCATATTTGAAACTTTGTTCAGGCTCCGTGTCATATTTAGAGACCGGGGTAAAAGAGTAGACAGCCTCAATGCCGAAAAAATCTAGCAGCCATTTGAATACACAACATTTTCAGTGTTTCTTCAACATTTTTGTCAAAATGGACCATACAAACTTCAAACTTGTGGCACATTCTTCTACTACTAGCCAGCCAAGTTGTCCAAACTTTGATTTGATGATACAGTTTATTATGGATTAGCCAATAAATCAATGAAAACACTTGTTTGTGTGGCAGCTATAGGGTTAGAGTGATTCTGTCTGAGTGATTTTTCTGAGTGATTTTGTCGTTCGTTTGACCCCTCAAGTTTAACAGAAGTTATTAAGTGGTGGCGGATTAAACACAAGGCTATATAGCATTTCCCGTTTTGGGTTTTGGCATTTTGATGTGATCATCCACATTAATGCTCAAACTTTAGAGATCCACATTAATGTTCAAAATGTCATAAACGTAGTAGTGGAAACTTTATTTTGTAATGTCTGGCATGTTACAGAGCCAGACAACACTTTGCGGACGGCCTGCACATTCTCACGTCAAGTAAATCTTTATACATCACAAAGTGTGTGTGAAAACCAGCGTACGCAAGCTTTTTGTGAGTACTCAACGTTTATACATCAGGCCCCTGGACACCAAAAGATGTATGTATGTGGTCACTGGTCACTGTACAACAGGTGAGGTAGAGACAGAGATGCACTTTCTACTACTGCAAACAATACAGAAATACCAGACAGCATTTCTTTAATACATTTGAAACCCTTATACCATCGTTCACCACACTGTCCGATGATGAAAAGATGAAAGTACTCTTGGGGAGGAACACATAGCCTCCCTATCTGGATGATTTCTTACAGTAAAGAAAAATGAAAGTGAAATAAGGGAAAACTTGAGTGTATCGTAACCAGCCTTAACATTTTGCCTTCTATTTATTATATGTATTGTCCATTTCACTGTGTAGTATTCACTTTAGTTATTTTTGTTTTGATTTTGTTTTGATTTCATCAAATGGTTGTCTGTTGTTGTGCCTCTAGCTTTGCCAATGCGGTTATAGTGACTGTCATGCTAATAAAGCTGAACTGAATTGAGAGGACAGAGAGGAGAGAGAGAGGAGAGAGAGGAGAGAGAGGAGAGAGAGGACAGAGAGAGGAGAGAGAGGACAGAGAGAGAGAGATAGGAGAGAGAGAGAGATAGGAGAGAGAGGAGAGAGAGAGAGAGAGAGATAGGAGAGAGAGGAGAGAGAGGAGAGAGAGGAGAGAGAGAGAGAGAGAGAGAGTGAAGAATGGGGAGGAGTAGGGAGAGAAAGAGAGAGCTCGAGAGGAGAGAGAGAATAAAATAGAATGAGAAATAAAGATAAACAATTAGAGGGAGAGAGAAAGACAGACAAATAGATAGATTTGAACATTAAAGGATTTCTTGAATGTAACTAATTATAGTTCAAGCAAACTTAAATAAGTTCCAATAAGAGTATGTAAAAGGCTTCTCTTGCTTCTCTGCTTGGTGAAACGCTGCTCTGGGTAACATTACACAACAGTGTTTAATTTTAAACAGACTGTTTGCTGGCATGTTTTAGCTCTCCTTAGGGATGTGGTCAATTACACACACACACACACACACACTGCTGCAGTGCACACTCACACAGTGTTTTACACAGGAATAAAGAAGCCTGTGTTTATATCATATTATTTCACTAGTAAGACTCTCCTCAGCCAGACTAGGCACCATGTGCTCGATACCATACAACATAGCAACACATACTTATACATTCATACATGCATACATAAATACATGCATACGTACATATACATACATACATAGCTGAGAACCCAGACATAGAACCAGAACTAGAAACTAGAAATAGAACTAGAACCCCAAACCAAGAACCCAGAGGAGGAGAGAGCCAAGGAGTGAGAGGTATATGCTGCGTTGGCCTGGGGCACTGGCAGAGGGCCCAAATCCAAACAAGTTGCACATGCTAGTAGGATGATCTCCTTTTGCTGGTTAGCAGTAGCAGACTGGTGGAGTGAGCCCCTCTGAGAGAGAGAGAGAGAGAGAGAGAGAGAGAGAGAGAGA
>NC_140378.1:20477500-20480000 GCF_054491055.1 Hypomesus nipponensis
ACACTTTATTACATGGTTCCACAATAGAAATCTTATTAAAAATTGCAACTGTTTACTTCAACAACACCTGACTGTTTAGCTTTTCAGACCGTATGGAGAGAACTACATGCATACTCACTCCTGACCACTCACTCCTGACCTCTCACCCCCCTGACCCCTCACCCCTGACCCCTCACCCCTGACTTACCTCACCCCTGACTTACCTCAACCCTGACTCACCTCACCCGACCAAACTGACAAATAAAAAACCCATTGAAAACTAATCCTTTCAAATCCTGATGTGTTTCCAGGTGCACGGGGTGAGTGGAGTCACGTTTTGATTTCCTCCTATCTCTGCCCATAGGTTGGTTCAGTTGTGGCAGGCTCGCTTAATCAAACCCAGATAAGTATTAATGATTTCAATACTATTTGAATCCAAATCAATATCCACCTTGTTGAGATTGTTCTAAAGCCCTGCGGTCTCACCATGACAGTGCAGTTTTGCTGAGAGAATCAAGCACACACACAGTGAACACTGCTCTCTGAGCGAGGCACAGACACACACAGTGAACACTGCTCTCTGAGCGAGGCACAGACACACACAGTGAACACTGCTCTCTGAGCGAGGCACAGACACACACAGTGAACACTGCTCTCTGAGCGAGGCACAGACACACACAGTGAACACTGCTCTCTGAGCGAGGCACAGACACACACAGTGAACACTGCTCTCTGAGCGAGGCACAGACACACACAGTGAACACTGCTCTCTGAGCGAGGCACAGACACACACAGTGAACACATCCACCAACCTGGCGCAGGTGTCAAAAGCAAACTGAGTGGATCTGGTTAAAACTCCTCAGAATCAGGTCTGACTGAAGTTGTGTTCATGAGTGGTGACCTTGGTCTGCCTGAGTTAGAGCAGGTGAAGGAGGAAGCGATGCTGACAATCAATGAGATGACACCTGTACCACTAACCCTAACTTCAACCAGGCAGTTAGAGAGCTGTTAGTGAGTCAAGCTAAACTGTTGCAGGCGGCCATCTTGGGAGATGTTAAGGCTCTGTGGAATTCCAGCACCGTTATGATCATACAGTAAGAGGACAGACCCTCTGGTCTCTATAGCAATTAGCGATACTCAAGAACACTTCAGAACAATCCAGAACACTCCGGAACTATCCACTCCACTCCACAACAGTCTGGAACACTCCAGAACAGGTCTGTTATCCTGTTAGCACAATATAACAGTCAGGGTTCTTCACAAGGTTCCAGAGTCACAGTGTGTCCATGTAGTGGTGGTGGGCTAGCTTCAACCCCCACCCAGCTCCACAGCGCCTACCCTGCAGTAGGCTACGGACGCCAGAATGTTCCACTGCTGTTCATGCTTTGGCAGTGTTCTTTATCTGAACCAACACTTTACTGGTCCCCATGTTGAACAGGTCCACACCACAGCACCATTAACACACGTATCACCATGGCAATCGCTAACAGTTTCTAACAGTTATCGACAGTTGCTAACAGTTAATGGCAGTTGATTAGTCAATGGCAGTTGGTGGTTGATGCAAGGCTGTGTATTTGTAAGTGCTGTTTCAAGCCTATCAGTTTGAACCTGAAACTTTTGCAACACTGATGAGCTGCAGGTTGGAAACAAAGTTCAGGTACTTTTCCGTTCATTGTGTTGTTTGTTCTGTGTGTTTGTGTTCCTGGACGGACTGGTGTTGTGCCAGCTCTGGGCTGGGCTCCATCCACACCTCCTCTCATCATTAGCTCAGGGATTATTGGAGCGGTTGACTGGAAATCAAGCGCCTGCAGGTTCAAATCCCCCTCTGTATATTTCTTTGGATGATTGCATGGGCTAAATGAACACATTATTCATGTACATGGTTTTGGTTAGGGGACTTTGAAGAAGCTCCCATGGCAATTAAAACATAAACATTAAGATCATCATTTTAGAGAAATAAACAACTGTTCATATTTAAAAGTGTAAAAACACTTTGAATACAGAAAACAAAAATCGGATTCATATGTTCCGAATAAAATAAAAGCCCAAAAATATTTTATATAAAAGAAGCTTAATTGCACCTGTTCACGTGTTTTTAGTCAAGTAACAGTTTTTGTTGTCCGAGCTTAATCTTCTTTGCATCGCCCAATAAATTATGACAGTACCTCGAAAGTGCGTCACACAGTCACACACGCGTCACTGACAAACATTCAAACTAACATTTAAAACACACACAAATAATCTAGTCAGTCTGGACTTTCACTCTTTCTCTTTGTACACACACACACACACACACACAGATAGACTACACATTGAAAGTTTGGACTTACATTCATACACACACACTCTCTCCTCTCTCTCACTCTCTGATACACACACACACATACACACACACACATTTTCCCTTTCCTCTCTCTCTCTCTCTCTCTCTCTCTCTCTCTCTCTCTCTCTCTCTCTCTCTCTCTCTCTGTCTCTCTCTCTCTGTCTCTCTCTCTCTGTCTCTCTCTCTCTGTCTCTCTGT